>NC_077230.1:378450502-378625502 GCF_027887165.1 Monodelphis domestica | reverse complement strand
CCCTCTCTGTCTCTCTCTCTGTCTCCCTCTCTCTGTCTCTCTCTCTCTGTCTCTCTCTGTCTCTGTCTCTGTCTCTCTGTCTCTGTCTCTCTCTCTCTGTCTGTCTCTCTCTCTCTCTCCCTCTCTCAAACTCTCTCCTTCTTTCTCTCTCCCCTCCCTTCGCCCAGCTGCAGCAATCAGGGATTCCCAGGCCAGCCTCGGGGCTGCCTGTGCCCACAGGCCCTGTGCCGCCCCGAGCTGTCTTGTCCAATCCCCTCTCCTCGCTCCCCCCCAAGCCAGGGTCCCGGTCCCAGATTAACCCCTTTCGCTAATTGGCCACCAGCCCCCTGACTTTGCTGGAGGCCTTCTCCGGAGCTGGGGGCAAGAGGCTGCAAATTGGCCAAGCAGGCTGGGCCTGGGGAATAGCCCCTGCAGCACAGTCGGAGGGGGCTGAGGGGCGGGGAGGGGCCTGCACGGACGCCGGCCGGGCACCAGGTTGGCATCGGCACAGTCACGCACACGTGTGTAAAGGCCGCCATGTTGGCGCCCATGCCCAGGGCAAGCCCGCGTTTCCGGAAGGTGGAAGCCGAGCTGGGGCAGAGGTGCGGGGCATCACGTGCTGGGTGCCTCCGCCCCCTGCGCCCAGGAGCCGGCTCCCTTCCCCCTCTGACATGGCGGCAGCGTGTAGGAGGGCCACACGGATGTGGGCCTGCGCAAAGTTCCCCACGCCCTGGGGCCAACTCCCGAGAGGACGCACCCAGGAGCAGTAAGGAGCACCAGAACACGCCCAGCACACCGGAGGAGGGAAGGGCTTCTTCCCAGGCTCTCCTGAATGAAACTCCTCAGGATGGGAGAACGCTCCCTCGGGCTCCAGCCCAAATCCTCCCTGACTCCCTCCAGGCCCTCTCGGCTAAAGCCCTGAGGCCCCCGCCTGCCCACCCCCCCACTTGGGCCCATGTTGGGAAGGGACAAGGCCAGCATCTTTTCTACAATCACAAAATGTCAACCAGGAAAGAACCTTCCAGCAAGACGTCCCAACCCTTCACTTTACACAGGGTAGCGCTGGAAAGGAGAAAAAATGAATAAAAAGACGACCCTGAGGGTCTTAGTGGACTGCTCATTCAACATAAATCAGCAGCAGGATGGGAAGTCATAACAGGTGATAATCTTCCACCCGATGGTTGAATCAATGGCTGGGATGAAGGAGTATCGGGCTATTTCCCATTCTCAGGGCCAGGCTAGGACCACAAAGGCTGCCTCTCACCATCAAGGTTTCTGGGGACAACCACAGGGAAATAGAGTTCTGATACTGTTGCTCATAAGCCCCCACCAATATGACATGCTTTGCGCTTGCAATCAGCCAACCAATTAGTTTTTAGCAAACCATTTACTACTGAAAGCCAGATTTAGAGACCAGGGAGGTCCTGGGTTCAAATCTGGCCTCAGACATTTCCTAGCTGTGTGACCCTGGGAAGTCACTTAACCCTCACTGTCTAACTTACCACTCTTCTACCTTGGAACTAACTAATGCACAGTAGTGATTCTAAGACAGAAGGGAAGGATTTAAAAAAAAAAAGTTTTGGTTCCAAGGCAGGTAAAGTCTGGGCAGTGAGGGTTAAGTGACTTGACCAGGGTCACACAGCTAGGAAATGTCTGAGGCCAGATTTGAACCCAGGACTTCCTATCTCTAGGTCCGTTTCTCCATCCAATGAGCCATCCGGCTGCTTCCCACAGCATTAATTCTAAGATGAAAGGTAAGGGTTAAAAAAAGATATAGGAAGAAAAATATGCCACCCCTCCCACCAAAATAAAAGTCCGGGGCAGCCTCTCATCAGGAATCTATTTAGGGGTTGTAGAGAGAATAGACAAACACTCAGATTACAAGTCACGGAGGCCATGTTTAAAAAAAACCCAACATGGGGCCAAAGTCAACTCCCAACCCCTGCTGACAGGATTCTGCCCTTTTGGAGTCCTCAGGCTGTTGCACTGGCAGAGTCCGCAGCTGTCCCTTCTCTCCGCCAGGTAGCATCATGGCCCCCCTGAGCCCTCTTTCCTTGGGGGATCCTTGCTCCTGATTGGATAGAGGGTGACCCAGAAGCATCTCTCTCGGGGTCTCTGCAATGGTCTCTTCCTCCCCCCAACTGGAAGCCTGCTCACCCCCCAGCCTGGTTCCCGTTTCCTTTCCTCCAGTGGCCCAGAGGCTAGACTGCTCTCCGACTGGTTGAGAATGGACATCCAATTTACACTTTTCTTTTTTCAGCTCTTCTGTTCCGTCTCAGAATCACTCCTGGCTGCCTGTTGCTTCCAAGGTGGAAGATCGGTAAGGGCTAGGCCATGGGGGTCAAGTGACTTGCCCAGGGTCACCCAGCCAGGACGTGTCTGAGGACACATTTGAACCCAGGACCTCCGGTCACTGGGCCGGCTCTCTCTAGCCACTGAGCCTCCGGGCTGCCCCCTCTCCTTGATGCTTTTGATGGCCCCGTGGGCCACTGTCTCGCCTCACTGCTGAACCGGATTGAAATGCGGCCGTTGCACCAAGCCTCCCCGCCTCCCTCTCTCCTAGTCACGGACATCCAGGGTCCAGACGCCCCGGCTGCGGGGGGAGAATGCTGGCATCCCGGCTGTCTGACTAAGCTCTAAGTGCTCCGCTGTGCCTGCTTCCGCCGCCTTCGCGGCCATTGGAACAAATTGTTCTCGTCCGCCCATTCCCCCGGAGGAAGCCTTCCCAGGCTCGGGCATGCGGGCCGGAGAGGCTGGGAGTCAGGGAGCCTCGTGCCCGTCCAGCGGGCCCGGCCAAGTGGCTTCCCCGCAGTGCCTGGGCGGGAATGTGAGGTGAATCCGTCCCTCCCTCCAAGGAGCTCCCACTCACGCAGGGAAAGGACTCTCAGCTCCCAGAGCAGCGGCTGGATAAACCCGGTTCAGAGATAAATTCAGCTATCCCCAAACTGGAAGGCTGAGGAAGGAGGGTGGCACAAAGAGGTTGGAGAGTCAAGAGGGGATGGCTGGAGATCAGGGAGGGAAGTCGTGTGGCCCAAAGCCCAGCACATAGTAGGTGCTCACTCTCGCCATTATCATGGTTCTCATTTTCCTGAGACTGGTCCAGGAGAGGCCATCACCACGTGGGGGACAGGGGTGGGAGACTCAGCAAGACAAATATACCAGAAATAAAGGTTATTTCCGTGGAATATGGAAGAGGGAAGCATTTGGTTTGGTCCTTGAAGGGAAGGAACCCTGGAGATGAGGGAAGGGGGTGGAAGCTACAGAGAGTTTGATATTAAAAATCCCCAATAATGAGTCATCTCAAAGTAGAGGGAATGGCTGGGGGTGGGGATGGAAGGTTCTAGCCGAGGCTGGAAGCCCATCCATCATGCTCCGGATAGGTTTCCTGCTCAGGTAGGGTTTAGACGACATCCTGTATTCTGGGCTTTGTACAAGGTCATGCAGGAAGGTAGAGAACAGCATTCAGGTCTCCTTGCTCCTAGTAAAATCCTTTTTCTGCTACTTCATGAGCTCTTAGCTGGGAGGAGGCTGGACCAAAAGTTAGGGGAGGCAGAAGCTGGGGGGGGGGGGGGGGAGCTGGGCAGGGCTTTCTGGTTTTAAAGTCCTTCCTAGCATTTTGACTAATTCTTCAAGGTCTTCAAGTCCTTTAATTCCTAAGAAAACCCTGTGGACCCCTGGAATGGACACCTAAACTGGCCCTAATGAACATTCCCTGCCTACAAAGGGTGCCAGGGGGAAGGACAGTAGTGTTATGTGGGGGTAGAGCACAAAGGGCAAGGAGGAAGGTACCTGAAATGTTGAACCCCACTGTTGCCACATGGGCCAAAGAAAATCACACAGAATGTCAGAGCTGGGAGAGAGCTTAGAACACAGAATGTCAGAACTGGGAGAGAGCTTAGAACAGAGAATGTCAGAGCTGGGAGAGACCTTAGAACAAGGAATGTCAGAGCTGGGAGAGACCTTAGAATAGAGAATGTCAGAGCTGGGAGAGATCTTAGAACAGAGAATGTCAGAGCTGGGAGAGAGCTTAGAACAGAGAATGTCAGTGCTGGGAGGGATCTTAGAACAAGGAATGTCAGAGCTGGGAGAGACCTTAGAATAGAGAATGTCAGAGCTGGGAGAGATCTTAGAACAGAGAATGTCAGAGCTGGGAGAGAGCTTAGAACAGGGAATGTCAGAGCTGGGAGGGATCTTAGAACAAGGAATGTCAGAGCTGGGAGAGACCTTAGAACAGAGAATGTCAGAGCTGGGAGGGAGCTTAGAACAGGGAATGTCAGAGCTGGGAGGGATCTTAGAACAAGGAATGTCAGAGCTGGGAGAGACTTTAGAACAGAGAATGTCAGAGCTGGGAGAGACCTTAGAACACAGAATGTCAGAGCTGGGAGAGACCTTAGAACAGAGAATGTCAGAGCTGGGAGAGACTTTAGAACAGAGAATGTCAGAGCTGGGAGAGATCCCAGAACAGAGAATGTCAGAGCTGGGAGAGACCTTAGAACAGGGAATGTCAGAGCTGGGGGAGACCTTAGAACCCAGAATGTCAGAGCTGGGAGAGACCTTAGAACACAGAATGTCAGAGCTGGGAGAGACCTTAGAACAGAGACTGTCAGAGCTGGGAGAGACCTTAGAACAGAGACTGTCAGAGCTGGGAGAGACCTTAGAACAGAGAATGTCAGAGCTGGGAGAGACCTTAGAACACAGAATGTCAGAGCTGGGAGAGACCTTAGAACAGAGAATGTCAGAGCTGGGAGAGACCTTAGAACCCAGAATGTCAGAGCTGGGAGAGACCTTAGAACAGAGAATGTCAGAGCTGGGAGAGACCTTAGAACAGAGAATGTCAGAGCTGGGAGAGAGCTTAGAACAGAGAATGTCAGAGCTGGGAGAGACCTTAGAACAGAGAATGTCAGAGCTGGGAGAGACCTTAGAACAGAGAATGTCAGAGCTGGGAGAGACCTTAGAACCCAGAATGTCAGAGCTGGGAGAGACCTTAGAACCCAGAATGTCAGAGCTGGGGGAGACATTAGAACACAGAATGTCAGAGCTGGAATAGGCCTTAGACCTGGTCTTATCTTCTTTGATGGGGACAGTTCCTGTCTCAAGGTTACCCAACTAGTTATTGGTATAGGGCCTTGGCCAGCTTGGCTGGTGTGTGGGTGTTGGGGGTGGGGAGGGCAGGCCAAGCATGCAAGGGAGCCCATCTGACCCCACCAGATTTGATGCAGTGCCAGGCTGGGCTACCGCAGGCCAAGGGCAGAGTCACTAGTTAACCTGAGCCTGAGCAAGGTCCAAGGCCTCCACTCCACAAAGCTGCAGTTTCTGACACCATGTTGTCTTCCTGCTCCCCTGGCATCTCTCTCCCTGTCAGTCACTGGTGGACACAGGAAGCCAAGTGCTGACTAAACACCAGCATCTCCTTGGCAGGCAGGAGCTGGGGGGTAGAGGGGGCCTGGGAAGGGGGGAAGGGATGGGGGCCACTTGGCGGCGGCAGCGTCTGCTCCGAGCTGTCTGCAAACAAACTCCCCAACTCCCCGCTGCTCACTCCCTCCTCTTGGTCCCCACCTTCCCCGATGAGCTCAGAGCGGCTGACGCAGCAGTTGCTGACAATTAGAAACTTCTGGCCCCTCTCTCCTGGGATGCTGGTGGGTGACTCTCTCCCCGCACAGCTGGGCAACAGGGCCTTGTCAGGCATGACTGGAGGAGGCCACCCACCCAGGGAGTGCCCTCCCCATCCGATCCCACCCCCAACCCCTCCCAGGCAGCAGCCACAAGCCTCACATTCAGAACTGGGTGTCTGCTCATAAATTACCTTCCCCCTTCCCTCCGCCTTCCTTCCCCAAGGGTCAGTTACCAGAAGCAGCAGCTGCCTGGAACAGCCATTTCTTTTCTCTTTCTTTTAACAGGTCATTCTCAGGGTCAGAATATAAGAAACTTGTCCCCCATCTCCTCCCCCATCCATAGAAGGCTGGGGGTAGTGGGGGGAGGAGGGCAGAGGCCAGAAGCTCTTATCGGATTCCATTGAAAAGGGTTCTATTTAAGGTAAGTTGCTTTGGTCTGAGAGTCAGAAAAGATGCTGGCCAGATGTTGGGTGTCTGCATCAGCTTTCATCTTGCATTCCTTTCCTTCTGGACCCAGTGAGTCACTGCTCCAGCTGATACCCCCTCCCCAGCCAGAGCCCAGCCAGGTTTAGACTCCCCCCTCCTTGGGAAGCAGAAGGTTGACTGGGTACCCCATCCCTTTCTTAGTCTTGGGCAGACTCAGGTGCCCTAATTCCTTGGTTGCAAGCTCGACCTATTTAGCTATATGACCCCTGTCAAGGCAGTGCATCCCTTCAGGGCTCTTTTCCTTTTAAATGAGAGCATCAGGAAGAAGGCACTGCATATCCCCTTGCAACTGACAGACTATGGCTTCAGGATCTTCCCCCCTGCCTCTGGTATGTGTGCATTCGCAATTCATCCGCCCCCTAACCCCTTCTTGGACCAATAGTGTAACTTTGGACCCACACTAACCTTGTGCCACCCTGAGGGCTTCCTACAGTGCCCAGGAATGTCTGCCCTCTCCACATTCCCCACAAGCTCTCTGCCCACCGCTGCATCAACACAGTACTATTACTCTGGGAGAAAAACACCAAATGCAATGGCTGATTGGCTAGAAAGGATTTATCAAATTCTTTAAAATGTTTACATTGAAAGTACATATTGCAATGAGGCTTCGCAGAGAATACAGGGCCACAGCTGAGACAAGACAAACAGCTGTGGTCTGCCTGTGCCCTTCTCGAGGCTTAGGAAGGACAGGGACATCAAGGCCAACAAGATCAAAGGTGGTCAAGGGAGGTCTGATGTGCTTCTATTGATTGGGACCTTTTACCAAATACCTGGAATCCAGCTTGATCACCTGGCATGGAGGGATTCTCACAGCAGTGCCATCACTCACACACACACAGACACACACACACACACACACACACACACACAGAGTGCCTACCTCTCCCTAACACACACACCCACACATACACATGCCTACCTCTCCCTAAATCTCAGCATGACAGACTCACCCAAGAAGCCTGAGTTACCACTGGAATATCTGTCCTTATAAATATATTTATATCAGAGAAAATAAGGCACTCTGGGAGCATTACAGCTTGCTCTTCTAGGTCTACATCATTCTAGACAGAAAGCAAAAATTGGTTAGTTTCTCAAGTGAATTAACTGAATAAAGTTAATGCAATAACAAAATTGTTCCCTCCCCTGCTTTGAGGCACTGTAAGAACTACTATGAGGCACTGGAGAGAGGCATGTGTCTGTAACGCCCGCTTTGAGGCTCCCCGTGTCTCTGGCCCTCCTCCCTACGTTCCTGAGTAAAGGTCGCTCCAGGAGAGCTGGGGCAAACCTTAGGGTGAAGAGAGCTGCCATGGGGCCAGTCCTCTGGCCCTGGTACGGGGACAGCTGTGGGAGGTAGACCAGCAGCCTAGGTGAAGATGCAGGAAGAATGCTTAAGCAGTCACCAAAGCCTGAGGAATCCTTAATCCGAACAAGCCATTGCTGCAAAGCCAAGGAGCTTGGGGGTATGGTATAGAACCATATACAATTTCACATTAACCCTGACAACACAGCTTGGGCTCCTCGGTGACACTGTACAGGCAGGTTCTAAATTAGGCTGAGAGCTTCCCCTCACTCCTAGGGCCCCCCCACTGGCTAGAACTTTCAAACTGGGGGCCCTGCCTTAGGGACGCTCCCCTGGAATGTGTTAATTTCATGAGTGAACAAGAATCTTGACCACTATTTTGCTGGTGAGGCTCAGCAGCCGGGCCAAAGCAATCCCAGCTACCTGGGATATATTCGGCTAGGCCACCCCCCCTCACCCCCCCTGCCCCATCTCCTACCCACTACCAGCCTCTAAAGTAATCACTAAACTTTGCATTTTACAGTTAGAGGATTCAGAGAGACACACAGTTAATTGCATAGAATCCTTTCTTAAAGGAACAGTGAACATGAAGCATAAAAAGCATGATTTTTTGTTGTTGCCATCTTTCCTGGGGCACATTTGCATACAGAGCCCAGAGGACCTTTCTGCTGCCTGGGCCCGGGAGCCCCACCAGCCAGGGTGGCTTAAGCAGGGCGGCTGCTGGTACAAAGCACTGAGGCTGGTTGCATAGATTTTAATGAGAGCGTTGGGCAGAGCTGTGCAGTTGCACTCCGGGACTTGCAGATCATTACCAAGCCAGCTGTAGAAGGAGAACACAGCACAGTGAAACCCTAGGAGGTCACTGAGCTAATGATCTAATCCTACCTTCGGCAGCCAGCCCCTCTGCCCCCTCCCCCAAAGCCCTTCCCACTGTGGGCCTGCACACGGATGTGATATGTGGATTCTAGAAACCCTTCTCAAGGTCACCACTGTGCAGGGAGGGGCTGGCTCCCCTTTCTGAAGTGGGGGTGGGAGTGCTGAAGAGCACCATTCATCCATCGCCACTGAGTGTGAACACCAGACTGGTCAGCCCCAGGTCTCATTCTGGGCTGAGGGAGGGCTGGGCTCCTCAGAAAAGAAAAATGCCACCCCCACCCCCCACCCTGTGCATGCCTGGGGCCCGGCTCTGCAGCAGGAGCACCGTTCTTTCCCTGGCAGCTGGGAGGTTGGCTCCACTGCCTGGACCATTTGAGGTCTGAGACAAATGCCCATTCTTATGCTTCCAAAATGCAGGCTGGGAAAGAGGCTGCAAAGCTGCCGCTGCAGAGCCTGATAAACAGGGCGCGACCTGAGCAGAAGACCCCTGATCTTGTCAGAGAGAGATGAGCAACACTGCCATTCCTCAGCTCTGCCCCCCCCCCCCACACACACACCCTGGGGTTCAAAGGAAAGGAAATACAGGAAAAGCAATGGGGGAAGACAGGCACAATCTCTCAGTGATTATACATCCCCTCATCTAGCCAGAGGGGTTTCTGTGGGCTTTGGCAATCACTGCAACTATTGACTCTACTGGATAGAGGCAGCCTGCTTCTCTTTGTTTCAATGCTCTGAAAACAAGAGAGGCAGAGGCATGATTCTGTGGGCTAGAGAGGACAGAAAGGGAAAAAGAGCTCATCCTGGGCCAGTTTTGCTTACCAGCACCTGTGTTAATTTTGGGGCGAGTGACAGGGGTGGCATGGAGATATTCCACCCCCTCCAGCCACCCACCAGGGCTTGGAGACAAGGACAGAAGACCTCTATGCTTTCATATTCCCCCAACCAATACCCGTGACAGACACCCCCCCCCCCAAGGCAGCAGGAGCTGTGATCTGTAATTGGCAGGCTCTTTCCTGAATATGGGGGATACAAGGAGATAAGAGGTGGGAAAAGATATAAAAGACTTATCAAAAATTAATTTGGGGAAAGGGGATGCTCAGAATGCATGGAGAAATTCTCCTGAGCAGGGAAGGTGTCTCCATCCTGTTTCACACTGTAGACTGGTGCACACACCTGCTAAGAATCCTCTCTTCTATTTAGCACCAAGCCTGGGACTGAACAGGGCAGAATGCAACTCTCCACCCTCTCCGGAGGGGGTGCTCTTCCATCCTCTGAAAGCACAGGTAGAGACAAATCCCAGGACATTCACTGGGGAAAGCACAGTAATGGGAAGATCCCTAAAATAGGACTCGAGACCCGAGTTCTAGTCTCAGTTCTGTTCTGTGGACAAGTGCCTGAATTCCTGGTTTCACATGCCTCCGGCCCTATTTCTTTCATCGTCTATAGAATATGAGATGGTTTAGGTTTAGACCAAACGTAACCTTGAGTCCCTCTTAACCA
The DNA here is from genome assembly GCF_027887165.1 of Monodelphis domestica. Lineage (NCBI taxonomy): Eukaryota > Metazoa > Chordata > Mammalia > Didelphimorphia > Didelphidae > Monodelphis > Monodelphis domestica. The sequence continues at coordinate 378,615,749 of NC_077230.1, read as the reverse complement.
ACTCAGGGTCACAAAGAGAAGGTCTAAACACCCTACTGCCAGTCTGGCACAGATCCTTTCCAAGACTTCAGAGATGCAGGAGTCCTTTCCTTCTTCATGAGATAGTGAAAATAAAGGGGTTGCTCTAGACTAGGGAGGAGTCTAGCACAGGCCAGTACATACATCTGCTCCATGAGAACAATGTGCTAGGCTACCATGGGGACGCTGGCTTGGGTAAGTCCAGCTTGAAATGGATGGCCCTTACTTGTCTGCTAAAATCATTCCCCATTTCTTTATATGACCATCATGCCTGCCAGGGATCATGGCAGTGGACTGAGTTTCTTGGTTCCTGAGAGTACTCCATGCCAGGACAGGGGCAAGTATATGGGGCAGCCAGGGGGCAGCACTACTCTGCCTCCTGCCTTAGAGTAGGGGACAAAGTGAGCCTGAGATCCTATAGGCACATGGCAGGTTTAAAGGATCCCTGGGATGCCCACTGAAAGGCACTTTTTTCCACTTACAAAGGAAAACAATCTACAGGGAATGCTAAGAAGCAGTTTTGTGAGAATGGAGAACAAGGCTCTGGTCTCCTTCCTGCCTGGCCTCTCCAGACCAGATGAGGAAGACCATCATGGATGCTCTTGGTGACCTCCAAGATATAAAGGAAGGGGGAATGGGGAAACACACACTAGAAGTGTGCAGGAAGCACTTCGGCATATCTTTGGTTACTCCGGGGGAGGAAGCCAATGACTCTGACTGGGCTCAGAGCAGACCGTGGAGACAGTGCTGAGGGGCACAGCTAATCGAACCATTCGTCCTCATCAAACTCCGAGGAGTCATCCTCCGAGTCACTGTACTCCACTGCAATTCTTCGGGCCAGGATGGTGGCCACATCATTGCCCACGACATCCCGTTTTTCCTGTTCTTGCTGCTCCTCCACCTTACGAAGCTGGAAGCCTGGCCCAAGAGAAAAGAGCCGAAAAAGGGAATCATTCCAGAGCTGGGACAGTTGTGGCCCAGGGCACGAAAACCTCATTAGCCCTAAGGAGCCCCACAGGGCTGAGCAATGCCAGGGGATACCCCTGCAGGCCTAAGGCAGAGCTAGGGAGAACAACATGGGCAGGAAAGGGAGGAAAGAGAGAAGAAAAGAGAAAGGGAGAGAAGAAGAGGGAGAGAGGGGAAGAAGATAGAGATTGTAAGAGAAAAGCAGGAAAAAGGGAAAAGAGAAGGAAAAAATCAGGGTAAATATCATAGCTAGGGTTAGAGTGCTATTAATGATTACTTCAGCACTCCTTAAAGGATCCTGGTGCCATATATGAACCACCTTGGTCTACCAGAAATTCCTCCTTTCATAGTTTCTTAGCTTGGAAAAACTGACGCTCAGCTTCTTAGAGGTCATGTCACCTCCTCACCATCCCATGGGCAGTCAAATCATATTAAGTTGAATGTCATTTATGTCCATACAGAAGGCTATGGCTGAGTCTAGTTAATCTCTGGATAAAGAACTGTGCAGGACTCATTACTAGACCTGGTAAACCACAAACTTCTTGACAGCAAGGACCATATACTACCTGTACCAGCTATGGATGGCAACCCCACTGCATTTAGCTCTGACATTCTGTGGGGAGGTGGCTTAGTGTTTTCTGATGGTGAGATAAGACATGGCTGACTACTCCAGGAGGAATGCCATGGGGTCTTCTTCAGGGCCACAATGGGAAGACATTCAAGTGGGAAAATCTAGCAATATCCATCTCTTCTCTCTGAAGAACAGAGGCGAGAGGCCTGTAGAGCTAAAAGGGATCTCATTTCCACTTATGCCTGAGCAGTAATTCCTCCATAATATCCCTAACCAATGGCCATCCATCTTCTGAGTGAAGGTGTCTAGATATAAGAAGGTTCCTAATTCCTGAGACAGATTATTCTGGTTTTAGAAAGCTCTAAATGTCAGGAAATTTCTCCTAATCCTTTGGTGAAATGTACTTCCCTTTAACTTGTGGCTACCCTTTCTAGCTTGGTCCTCTGGGACTAAAAAGTGCAAGCTTAATCTACATGTTACCCTCTGACAATGCCAAAGGACCCCAGCTCCTGAAGAAGGCTGAGCTATACCTTTTTTCTGGGGGAGGTCAAAGAAATGCTACAAATAAACAAGGCACTTACCTTGACGAATGGCTGAAAGTAAGTCACTTCGGGCATCATTCACAGGAGACAAGGACGACTTGGGTTTAGAAGCAGAGTTATCAGCAAGTGGCAGGGGTGGGGCTGGCTGACCATCACTACCACTGAAAGAAAGGGGAGGGGGTCCAGGAGGAGGAGGAGGAGGGGGAGGAGGTGCACCACCAGTTGGCTGGGCTATAGGAGGAGGTGGGAGACAAGGATAGTCAGCTGCTGGGGGTGGAGGTGGGGGAGGAGGGGCAGCAAAATCAGGATGAGGAGGAAAAGATGGAGGGGAAGGAGGTGGGGGAGTTCCTGGAGATGCAAATCCAACAGGTGGTGGTGGTGGTGGGACTCCTGCCATTGGTGGTGGAGGTGGTGGAGCAGGAGGAGCAAACCCTGGTCTGGGGCCAGGTGGGGAGACAAGAGGTGGAGCTGGTGGAGGATGGCTTGGACTGACAAGACTGGATCTTTTAGGTCCAGCTGAACCAGAACCTCTCTGATTGTCTGCTGGGTAGCTGTGAAAGAAAGAAAACAAAGACACTGTCACCATGAAGTAGAATTGGAGAGGTCCATTATCACACTATCTTTGATTCAAGTTAATTTAGGAGAGACAACACAGTTTCATTCCCTCAAAAAGGAAATCTTTAGTAATCTTCCATTCTACTCTTAGTCGAAATATACCGGCTCTCTTACAGGTTTTCAACTCTATGGTAAACTTCAATGCCTCATTTCTGATTATGGAGGAAGAATGACCACACAAAGTCTAAGGACAAACTTCATTCATTCAATCAACAACAAAAATTAAACACCTGTCTGCAAGGCACTCTCTATACAAATACAGACATAACACAGACCCAGTTCTCAAGGCACTTATAACTTATATAGGGAAAAGTCATGTCCACAAATGATCATACTACTGGAGAGTATATTTAGTCTAAAGGACAGGTTCAGGTAAAATGCTAGGAGAAATCAGAGGGAGGTATCAATTTCACCAGGGGTGAGGCAGGGGAAGGGGGCAGACAACAGGAAGAAGAGGTCAAGGAAAGCATAGAGGAATGGAATCTCAAAGTGAGCAGTGGAGGAAAAGTGAGACTTCAACAGAGGGAGATTCAACCATGGGGAAAGGGCATAAACAAAGGCCCAGAGAAAGGAGAGGATGAAGGGGAAAGATAAGAAAGGATGATAAAGGGTGATTCAGTTTGACTAGAACAAAGGATATATGAAGGGAAGCCATATACGGCTGAAAAAAAGATAGATCAGACTGGGGGGGCCTTGAATGCCAGCATCTGAAATTTGATCCTACAGGCAAGGAGGAATTACTCAAGTTTTTGGAGTTGGGAAAGGGTTTAAAACAGAAGCAGCAAAATTACCCAGGGTACTCTCCTAATTGTCAAAGTAGGGAGAAATAAGGGCCTAAACCAGGGAGACTGCCCAGGCATTCTGAGAGAGAAGGGGACAGATATAAGACATAATATTAAAGAGGGGGAAGGCTATTAGCAACGACCTTTCTTGACAATGGACTGGATTTCTTGAGTGATACAGAGGGAGGAGTCAAACATGACCTACAGTTACCAGGCTGGATGACTGAGAAGATGGAGCTATCATTAAGAGATAGAAAAGTTAGGAGGGCAGGTTTGCAGAAGAAAGTGAACTCAATTTTGCACCTGCTGGCTCTGAAGTCATTCAAGTGAGAGGGTAACTAGAAGTATGGGGCTGGACCTCTGAGAAGTTGAGGTCTGGATAAGACAAAGTATAATAAAGATGGAAGAAAAGAATGAAGGACAGAACTATAGTGGAAACAACATTTAAAGAGCTAAAAGAACGTGAAGAACTAGTAAATGAAACTGAATACAAGAGTAGGCTTCCAAGGAAGTTCGGAGGAGGGGGCAGTCCACAGGTTCAACTACCATAAGCAGTTTAAGAAAAATCAAGACAGAACCCAGACCACTGGCTCCAGTGATAAAGAGGTCACTAGTGACCTCAAGGAGAGAGATCCAGCAAGGTCCCAAGGAAAACAGGGGAAAAGGGTTCAAAAGTCCAGGTGATAGGATGAATAATAAAAAGCAGAACCATGTCATCCTGGAAGGAAAGAGTAGAGATATGATGCCATTAAGAAAGGAAGAGGGTCAGTATACCAGAAAACTGCATTCATTGCCTTTGCTAAAACTAGCTATGTAAACCCTTTTCAACTTGCAACCCTTAAGCATCAGTGCTCCTGGAAAATCTACCCAGAGGAGAATGGAAGTGAGGAGCAGCTCACCATTTTCTGGTTATTTGGGAAAGGATGTCTTAGAGAAGAAGAAATTCCTAGTCTCTGGTCACTGTAGCATAGTTAATACTATGGCGGTTCAAATAGAGACTGCACAAAAAATGAGAAGAAAACTACAAAATAGATCCTCTGATAAAGGTCAGTTCTACCACAAGGATGGGGCAAGAAAGAATCTAAATAAAAATGTAAATCTTTCCTATGCCATGGACACAGTCTGTCCTTAATTAAGATCACTCACATTCACTGAAACACTGATGGGGCCTGAAGGACAAGCCAAGCTGGTGAGATGGGAGTAGGTTAGGAGATTCAGAACAGTTTGTGATTGGGCATTTCCCAAACTCTGCTCTGCAGAACCCAGATGTTTCATGTTGTGTGAACAGGGGTTCCTTGCAAAAAATGTCTAAGTTGGGGCTATTCCTCACTAAAATATGAAACAGAATAATGTATCACAATTCTTATACAAAGAATTTTGGAAGAGACAAAATTGGGCTTAATTTCATTCACTTTGTTCTAAATTTCACCTGACCTCCATACTGTCAGTTTTCTAAGACCAATGTTTGTTTGTTTTTTATGAAGGCCTTTCAAGTCCCAAAGTGTCTCACAGTCAGCTTAGCCTGGGAAGCACTGCTTCATTTCATTATTAGATGGTAAACTCCTTGAGGATCAAGATCCTAGTACAGAGCACATTGTTTTACACATGATAAGTACTTAAGGGTCCAATTAATAAAAACCTTCAAAATAAACAATGGAAGAACTAGAGGACTCTGAACCTGAGTATCCGATCAGTTAAGAGATGAACATTTCAACTTCAAGACAGGCAAAGGCCCAGTGTGATGGTAAAGGATAGGATTCTCCTGAAATGGAAACTCATACAGAGGAGGTTCTGAGCCACACTCTTATTTATAGGGACTTTCCTCCTGGCATCATTTCTGTCCAGACACTCCTTAGAGAAGTATCCATTTAGGTCTTGTGCTGGCCACATAACTCTTCCAACATCTTGAGGGCCTGGGTTCTATCAGGAGCTGGCACTAGTGATGTTTCCATGTAGCAAAGTGATCTGGGATGAGTGAGTCAGAGAGTAAGGAAAGTAGGATCTAACAAGGGGAACAAAGGATTTAAAAGCCATGGTTCTTTAAAACTCCAAGCCTGGGAGCTTTCAATAAATGTTAATGTCCTATCAAATAGGGTTCAAGGAGAAAATGTGTCTCTCATAGTCATCATTTAAGTGATGAGTCAATAATTCCCAAGGAAGAAGGGAACACAGTCCATGGAGTAAATCCACAGTATCTCCAAAAACCATTTATTTACACCATTACTTTGAACATGTTCCTCTACAAATCTTTGCCAGAATGGCTAATATACCCAATGGACAGATTTTGAGTGTTATGTACTTTCCTTTTCCCCCTCCAGATTCTGGTACAGATGCTAACAAGCCATAAGTTGGACAAAAGACAATAGAAAAGAGAAGGTGAAAAAGTGAGGGACCTGGATCATATATAAACCACACAGTCAGTCCATGGGGTAACTAGTTAATTATTGCCTCAAAAATTTTTTGACAATATTTCTTTTAAGCCATTTAACTTTATGTTGAATTGACGATAAGAAATTGAGATTGGTTAGCACAAGGCCTGATGAATTTGTTTTGGATCTAAAAGAGTAAACACCAAATTACAGGAACCAGAAAAGAATGTCAATTTTTGAGGTAGGAAAAACAAAAGGGGGGTGGGGAGCAACATATTGTCACAGGGCACTACGCATGTGAAAGGGGCCATGAAAGAGTCAATCATAGCATGGCCTGGGGGACTGAGTACAAACCTGAGTCATAAGACCTTGGGCAAGTCACTTCTCTCTGAACCTCAATTTCCTCAGATGGAGAAGAAGGAGGGGTAATAATGCTTAGTCTACTTTTTCATGGGGCTGGTGAAGAAAGGGCTTCATAAACCAGAAAGCATTATAAAAATGGAAAATATAATAACTATCACTTTACATATATTCTTTTATTTGGGCCTCAATAACAGCCGTGAGGTAAGCACTTCCATCTCACCATACAGATTATCATCTTTATTTTACAGATGAGGACCTTAAGGCTCAAAGAGTTTATGACTCTCCCTTGATAACACACAGCCAAGAAGTACCAGGCTGTATTGGACCCTCAGTATTCCTGGCTCCAAGTCCAGCACTCTATCCACTATACCAGGAGACATATTCACTGGCCACTGGAAAGGCTCAAAGAGACAACAAAATACATGGTTAGTGTACTTATAGAGAACTAGACAGGGATCAGAGGCCCCAGTATCCAGTGGCCCCTTCCTTGGCCTATCCTCCTCTCTTCCCTCTCCTGATCTGAAGCAGATGAGAAGTCTAAAGTGTCTGGCCATAGGAGTTTCCTCCTAATGTCCAATGCTATGGGATGAGTCATTTCCATAACCATAGCAGCAACAGATGACAGAGCGAGCTCTTATTATAGCACTTTAAGGTTTGCAAAGTTAGTGGCACAGAAAAACCTAACTGGGTCTGAGATATATTCCAACCTAATCACTGTGCTCTTCTTTGTTCTTCCCAGAGGTAGGCAGAGGATAAGAGTCAAGGTGAAGAAACAAAGTTTACCTGAACTCTGCTGGTGGTGGTGGCAGACTGTCATCAGGGAAGGTGGGAGAGGGTGGAGAGTTGGAGTCCAACTGGGGTGGAGGTAGATAGCCACTTGTGTCCACACTCTCTACAGAGCCGATGCTGCCATTCTGGTATACTAGGTTAGAAGGATACCTATAAAGGAACACAACACCATGGATATAATTTTAAAAGTTAAAAATGTTCTCTTTTCTCTTCCCCCAAAAAGAAACTTCTAGATGACCTCCAGGTAGGCAGCAACCCAATGAAACAGCCTCCAAAGGAGCACTCATAACGGAATGTAGTTCCATCAGGAGACAGATATGCCACAGATGGATGCTGGAAAAAACTCTGAACTCTACTGCTCTTTAAAATGGAAGTCCAGACAGGGAATCCAGACAATGTTTCACAAAGCTCCTTACAGGGTCATAGGTCTAGAACTGGAAGAGACTATGATAGCCATCTTGTCTAACTCTCTTCCTTGGCAGTGTGGGCAGGACCCCAAGGTCCAGACCACACAAGAAGCTGGTATCAGAGGTGGGATCTGAACCCAAGCCTTGTGTGACTCCAGAGCCAATGTTCTTTTCCCTGTACCTACCATACAATCTCCTCCCTCAAGTACATACAGAAATTCCCACTTTATTTGTTGCTGTTGGATCTGAAAGATATTATATGATCATGATGCTACAAGATGGATTTTAGAACTAGGAAGAACTTTAAGGAGATCATCTTGCCAGAGCCTTCAATTCATAGATGCATAGATGAGGAAATGGAAGAACCCATCCCCCCCCCCCCATGATGTGTCGATATCTCCCAATTTTGCTCTTACCTAACAGAAAGAACCCAGGATGAAGTACTGAGAAATAGGTTTGAATGTCTGCCCTGACATTGACTAGACATGTATGTGGCCTTGGGCAAGTCCTGTAACATCTCCAAGCCTCAGATGTCCTCATTTGCAAAATGGGACTAGTACCATTTATGCTATTTACCTTGCATAGTTATTGTGGGAAAACGCTCTGTAAACCTGAATGCCCAACACAGATGGGAATTATTTTATTATCCTATTTTGTTAAACCCTCTACTCAAAGTTCTAAGTAGAATATATGCCTAAGCCTGAAGGCCTGTCTTGTGGCCGAGGGCAAAAACTGAGCCATGGAGGACAGTGAACACACAAAATGTGACAGGCAAACAGCATAATTTTGTAGTCAGCAAACCTCTGAAATGATCAAAGGCCAAAGGAGAGCTTCCACTGGGAAACAGCAAAGAATGAACATGAGCTGGTGAGAGGTAGTCAGATCCACATGCTTCCTGCCAGATCTCAATTTAAATAAAATGAGTTGCCAATTAAAATAAGAATATATTTGGGTCCACAATATGAAACACCGCCTGTATCCCTTACTTAATACCAGGCCTCCGGTGAAATGACTTTTGAGAAGAAACCCAACCAGTCAGAGGCCCTAAAGTCATCATCCATCTGTTGTGCCCCACCCCACCATCACTTTCAGCTGCATAGATGCCATGCAACTTCCCCAAAATGCAGTCTTGAACCCTAAACTTCAATACCCAGAAGTCCTTGGTATTTTCCAGAATTCCCTATAATCTCACCTGAGTCTCTGGGCAAGATCACAATTAGTATTTAACTGGCAGTATCGCCTACCACGCTCTCTGCCATTGCAATGATGTAGGAAGTATAGTGGTAAGATAAGCTAAGCGCGGGGATTTTGAATGGGCCAATCAGCCATGGGAACATGGTTTTTATTTGTATCTTCTTTATTCCTTGATTTCTAATAATCCTTAATAAACCTCATAAAAATATATGTTTTTGTTATTAGAGATAGAATTTAATTTTTACATGAAGAAGACAGAAAGAGGCCATCACCATCACAATGCTCTTATTTGGAAAGTCCTAAAAGCATATACAAAAGTCTATCAACAAGTATAACCGGGTTTGGCTGGCCAGGAGTTTGGGGCAGACAATAAGGTAAACAAGGACCAGATTTTATCCTGCCCTCATCCTTCAATAATCTAGGATTCTGTGGGTGTATAGGCTCTTCTTCCACAGATGCAGGTCAACACCCCCATCCACATCTGAGCTGGGTCATGACTTATTGTGGCAAAAACAAAAACAAACCAAACAAACATCGTTTTGTGGCCGACACTCAGGTAATGAGTCTAGATATAATAAATTTGGCTAAACTGATCTTTTAGACATCATATGCAATTTATTACTGGATCTCTGAAGGAATTTGTAACCCTGATGGAAAAACTTGAAATAGCCAGGGCTCAGGCTACTTGAGCAGTTAGGCATGCTGGTCTAGAGTCAGGAAGACCTGAGTTCATATCTGACCTCGGACACTTATTAGCTGTGTGACTCTGGGCAAGTCATTTCACCCTGTCTGCCTCAGTTTCTTCATCTTTAAAAATGAGTTGAAGAAGGAAATGGCAAACTACTCCAGCATCTTTGCCAAGGAAACCCTTAAATGGAGTCACAAAGAGTCAGACATGACTGAAATGACTCAACAACAGGTCACTTCCCTGCAAACTTGGGGCATTATGGAAAAAGTTACTAAAGACAGCAAACCTTCTTGAATAATGGGGGTGAAAGAAGCAAACTCCCCTTTCCCCTTTTCCTTGAGACAATAAATGACCATATCTTGAGTTTGTATGCTTCTAGCCACTCACCTTACAAGGTTGATAGTAACTGAATTAGGCAGAGCCAGAAAACAAAATGATCATTTTTAATAAAGGGGGTTCAAGGAACTGCTTTTTCCACAAAAAAATTCATTTTCCTCTTGCCAAGTTCATCACGCTTTAAAACAAATCTCTTAGTCCAGGAAGAAAAATGTTAGAAGTGACAATTTTAAAACTCAAGGTTTTCACAGTAGAGACATCCCTAGAACAAAAATGACTTCCGGCTTTCCTTTTGTCACTCTGAGACACCCACCTGGCATCAGACAGCATGGCTTTCTGACAACTAGGGTGTGATACAAGGGGAAGAAAAACAAGAAAAGACATTGCCCAGACTTTCTAAAGACTCCAAAAGACAGAAGGACAAGGACTAAGCAAATGGAGTTAATTAATGCCTTGCATGGGGTCACACAATTAAGAAGTGTCTGAGGCCAGATTTGAACCCAGTTCTTCCTGACTCTAGACCTGGCTCTCTATCCATTGTGTCACCCAGCTGTGCCTTTAGGTGCCCCAGCATTGCTATTATTGGTGGACTTCTCAAAACTGATCCTGTTACATCACTGATGAAACGGCTTGGCTTTTTGAGTTATTTAGTAAATTTCAAAGACCAGATGGATTCCCTTTAAAGGACATCATCATGAGTGGTATCAATTTAAGTTCCCTGGCAAGGTTGTCATGGAGTAAAGACAACAAACACATCAGTGCTCTCAGCTGGACCCCCTTCTCCCACTCTGTAGGACCAAAGTGAGGCTGGAGTCACCCTGACTTCTCAGCAGCTATAAGCCAGATTTTACCAACACTTAAGGTTTTGGGACTCACTCACCCAGAAGGCCCTAGTTTTTCTTTGGACTCCACAAATTCCTGTCCCATCTTCAGTTTCTCCCACTCCTCCTTACGGGTTTTAATTTTCCGAGGGTTGACATTTCCTCTATTTGGATTATCCTTCTTCTCTTTCTGGAATGACAAAAGCAAAGAAAAAGACTAGAATTTTTAAAAATTTAAGGAACTGGTGACTTTCCCTGAGATTATAGACTATATCCATCTGAACTGACAGCTAGCTACCTTCACATCTATAGTCCCTAATACACAACAATATATGGCTATAGATAAATACATGCATGAGACACACATGCACAAAGTATAATATAGGGCAGCTAAGATAGAGCACTAGGCCTGGAGTCAGAAGGACCTGAGTTCAAATCTGGCCTCAGACACTTCATAGCTGGGAGATCCTGATCAAGTTGCTTCACTCCAGTTGCCTAGACTTTATTGCTCTTTTGTCTTAGAACTGACACCAAATATAAATTCAAAGGCAGAAGGTATGGGGTAAAAAGAGAAAGTGTACTGATGCTATATAGGGTAGGGCATTTGCCTGAAGTGATGTCATGGAAAGGTAATGGACCCAGAGTCGAGAAACCTGGCTCTGCCATCTCTGCATCATAGGAGGGCTATGAAGAAGGCCCTTTACAAACAGGAAAGCACCAAGTCCTACAGAAATGTAAATTGTTATAATAATTTAAAAAAAAACAAAAACAATTCTGCCATGATTAACTGTGCCACCAGAGCCAGTGGGAAGAGACAAGGAACAGGCTTGCAGCAGCTCTCTAGGGCTATGTACCCAGACAATTCTGCTGCACTTCTGGGGGAGCTCTTCCCCAGACATCCCAGAAGCCACACTAATGGTGTCACAAGGACACAGTTCAAAAACAATAGACAGTAGGGAGGTAGGGGCAAGAACCACTTTGAAGCAAGGCAGCTCCTTTCTCAGGAGTAATGGGGTTAAAGTGATCCTGCTGCAAACCAACACTGGGGGCCTTGTGCTGCCTTTGGACAAAGGAGCTACAAAAGTGAAAGGTGAATGGGCCAGCCCAGGCCTCTGTGACCAGCAGAGTCAGGAAAAAAAACCCTGAAAACAGTGAAGAGAAAAGTCCATTTCTGAAGAGGTGGCCTGAATAAACTTGATTGTTAATAGTACTAGGGGAAAAAAAACATTGTTAGAATGACATACTTTTATCTTGATTGTACTCAGTGTAGACACAGTTTTTTAAAAGTTCTACCTGGCATCCAAGTCCTGCAAGCATCACAGAACGATCACTTCCCAGAAGTTGGTCTGCCTTTCAACCCTCCCCTCCCCCAGTCCTTATCACAGCATACCTACTGGGATAAAGATCAGATGCCCCTTTCCCCTCACCCTGTGCTTCCTCTTCTCTTTCATGATATCCTTGGTGTCCTGTAGCATCTTCTCCCTCCAAAGATCAAAGAAGTATGAAGAATCTGTATAGAATTTGAGGGCCTCTTTGCCATCATCTCTGGGATAGAAATAAAGAGAAGTAAAGTCAGTGGACAGACTTCCCACCAAATCCAAAATGCTGAACACTACCAAGTGATCGGGAAGTCATACAAATGAAGTATTCCCTTTGCCACTGAACAATGGCATCTGTCCTGTTTTTAATACCTATTTATCCTTACTTAAAAAAACAAACACACTTATTCAACCCTTATCTTCTTAGTATCATTTCTAAGAAAGAAAAGTGCAGTAAGGGTTAAGCAATCAGGGATAAGTGGCTTGCCCAGGATCACACATGACAACCCAGATCCTGGTGCTTTCCATTCACTGTGATGCCCGGCTGACCCTATTAACCTTACTTTCAAGTCCCTGTAGTCCAGCATCACTACTGCAGTTTTATCAAAAGCAGCATTGTTGATTCTGGCACATAAAGGTTGGGATGATGCACTAGATAGCAACAAGGGGTTGTAGATATTTCCTCTGGCCTACCTGGGTATGAGACCTAATGAAGGCAACTTGGTATCTTAGCAGACAAAAGAGACAAGTTCTACTGCTGGAATTCCCTGGGCCTATCCATGTGGTATCACCATACACAACCCCTATCCAATTCAATTTTATATGCCCAAACTCCAGGAGATGGGAAGTATGAGCTTCAAGTGAAACTTTCCAGAATGAAGAGGGATCTGAGGTCATGTAGTCCTAATCCTATCTGAGTGGGAATCCCCTCCATAACAACCCTACAAAGTAGTCAACAGTCTCTTCTCCAAAATGTCCAGAAAAGGGAACTCACTGCCTTCTAAATCAAGCCATTCTAGTTTTGGACAGATCTCATTTTTAGGAAGTTTTCTTTACCCAAAGCTGAAACTGACCACTCCATAACTTCCACTAATGGTTCCTAGTTCTGGCCTCTGAGGCTAGGCAGAACAAGTCTGATCTAGTCTTTTCCATGAAAGCTCCTCAAATGCTTAGAAACAGTTCCCATCTCCCTCTAAGGCCTCTATTAAACATCTCTTGTTCCTTCAACCAATCCTCATTGGGCATCTTCTCTAGTCTCATGCTTTTCTATAATTGACTGGCACCCGTAAAGTACCAGAGTGACAAGAGCCACAACCAATCTTCTAATTACAAAAGTTAACTACCAATTCTAGTGGCAAGTATAAGGATCCATAAGGAATTAATTGCCAAATGTCCAAGTCTATATATTATGTGCAGAAAAACTTCAACCCTAGGCTGTCCTCACCCTCCTCTTAGCACACATCTGGGCCACTCTGCCCTCCCTGATAGCAAGCACTCAGGTAATAGAAACCCATTCTACTAATAGCTTAGGTCAAAAAGAATGAAAAAGAATACCCAAACAATTAGAGATGTCCAAAAAAGTACATTAAGCTGGTTGGGGAGGCAATGGTTTCCCCATCCTTGGGGGATTTCAAGAAGAGGCTACATGGTTCACATTTTACAGCCAGGGTTCCTTTCAGAAATGGGCTGAATTAGATAATCTCTGAGATCCCTTCCAGTTCCATAATATTGGGTTGTTGCTTTTGTTTGTCTGTTTTTTGGTGGGTGGGAGAGGCAGTCACAATACTTAACAAATTGCAAAGTCAAATAGAAATAACTTTTATAATTTTTGGATATTATATATATTTTTGATATAATATATATGTGGATATAACACAATATAATATTTATATGTTTGGGCTGGTCTTATCTTACACAAGTGCTAATGTAATGGAAAAGGATAGATGTTGGTAGCAAGAGACCGAGTTCTTTTTCGTCTTGGTTCTGTGACTTATATCTCACTGTGGTCATCTGGGTGAGCATCTAACTTTTCTCTCTCTCTGTCTCTGTCTCTCTCTCTCCCTCTCCCTCTCTCCCTCTCCCCCCCCCCTCCATACTTTCAGTTTCAACCTCCATAATCTGGAGTTGTATTCCCAAATTCAAATAATCTTGGTAAAAGTGCAAATTAAAAGCACTAAATGTTAAGTCTGTAGTATGCTATGTGTAAATAAATGTCTAGAATGATGTTATGTATATTCAAACTAAAATCCCACTTTCAGAAGCCCTCTGGAATTCTTCCTTTGCCTAAACCCTCCTAACAGTATGCTGTGGCATTAAAACACAGGTACTATCTCTCAAACCCAACCAATTGGCTAGTAGGAGCTGTGGGACCAAAGAGAAAGTTACACATGATAACCTGGAGTAATCCTTTACTGTTTGAGAAGCTGTAATGTCCCTAACTCTAGGCTCCCTAAATCAGGCCAGTGTCCTTGAGTTTTACAAGTACACACACACACACTGCTGCTTTGCAGTACATCCATGTCTCACGGAAGACATCTGCCTCCAGCTATCTGTAATTACTTTTTACCTGTTCAAAAGATATTTATGGATGTGGGCAAGATAAATATTCGTATTCTTCCCCCTGCTTTGGTGCCTTCCTGCAAGATACCAACACTATGAGAACCACTGGAAGGAAGGGTATAGAGCTGTCTTCCATGTCAAGTCCCACCCTAACAGCAAACACACTTGAGGGGAACCAGCAGACAGGATGCTCCAAAACCAATCTGGCTGCATTTAGACAGATGCCAGTTAGCCCCTTACAGAACCCAGCAGGCAATTCCTATATATCCAATGAGTAGCCAACCATTCTGATAGGGTTGTTATGAGAAGAGAATTTCAAACCTCAAAGTGTAACATAAATGTGAGGAAGAAGAGAGCATTCTCTAAGCCTGCTTAGATGCCCAAGATGGCCCTCTCTTATTTATACCTCAATCTACTTATCTTGAAGAATATTAGAGTAAAATTTCAGCACATAAACCTAGAAAAAGAAAGGCAGGGAAAGGTGCAGAAGTAACCAGAGTTTGAATTCCAGATATGACCCTTATTAGCTGTGTAATCAAGGGCAAGTCAACTTTACCTCTCCAAGCCTCAATTTCCTAATCCTTAAAATGGAAAAAATAATCATAGCTCCCAAGGCTGTGGGGAATAAAAGCTTTCTAAACTATAAAGGATTAGGGACAGACACGGGTCCTGTGATCTCAATGATCTAAGGAACTCCCTGATGTGGAAGCTCCTTTTACCCATATAGGCTGGTACTTGCGCTGGAGTGCATAATTCTGGAAAGTTACCTAGTACCCTTAAAGGTTAAGTGATTTGCCTAAGGTTTCTAAGCCAGCTCTCCACCCACTATTCCATACTGCTTCAACAAAGTGTAAGGCATTGTAAAGTGTTATATAAACCCAAGTTATTATTATTAGAAATGTTTTAAGTAAAATTACAAAAATGAGTAATTCTGTTTATGTTGTCAACTTCAGTTCTAGCTGCCTCTGGCCCCTCTCCAGTGATGAGATATCTTTTGTTCTCTGAGGCTAATCTAGTCTGGAAAACTTTCTCAGAGGCTACTTCCTGGCTGCCATGAGGCTACTGATTAGGAAGTTGCTGTTACCTGTATGGGGACAAATTGTTGAGGGGTGGTGGAGCATTACAAGTGTTATAAGTTTCCAGGACAGGCACCGGCAGTGAGTCCCTGTCGAAAAGCTTCTGGTCTTGAGTAGTAGAGCTTTTGAAAGCCTTTCGAGTGTTAATCCCTTGCAGTGACACTGGGAGAAAATGGAAGAAAGGCATTAGAAAATGGAAAAAAGTCCACTAAAGCAAACACTGACTAAGTCACACCAGTCACCAAAGACCAAGTTGTTACATTGCTTTGCAGCAGCTGATTAAAGCCAGGTTCTTCTTCCTTGGCCCCCTTGGGAAGCCCCACAAGGCTGGCTGCAGCCCGGTCATTTCACAATTTAACAAAATGAGACAACACAGAGGTCTGCAACATGGCTGGTTCCAGCAGGCTATTCCTCAGGAGTTGCTCCATTCAAACCTGCCACAACTCTTTATTCAAGTGGATCACAGGGAGAAGAAGATGGGGCTGGGGGTAGAATTTGCTGAACTAAAGAGGTCTCAACACCCCAGCCCGGCCAGGGTCATTTCAAAGTCAAATGCCACCGATTGTTGGAACTTTCCTTAACCTCCACCCTTCTAGAAATCAGGGAAAGAAAAAAAGCAAGGCATGACACTCCTCAACTGGGCCTGCAAGTGCTGAGCTCAGCTTCCTTACCTTCTTCCTCTTTGGGATCCAGCTGAGTGACTTTAACTTGTAGGTGGTCGACCCTCTCAGCTAGAGAGCTCATCCGTGAGGCAAAGGCATCTGTTTGAGTAAAGATCTCTCCAAAAATGTCTTCTGCAAATTTACCTGGAAACAGCAGAGGAATCAGGTTACAGATGAACAAGTCATTCTTCATGTATCTATCACAATGCGGCCTGACACTGCTTAGGAAGGCTGGCCAGTGTAGACCGAGATCACCCTTACCACGTGGGCAGCAAGCAGATGTTCCAAAACCAATGTAGCCTTTTAGGCAATCTCTGAGCAATCATGAAACTCAAAGCAAACTGAATAAATGTTACAGAATTAAGGGAAGAGGAAGAGTTGACACTGACAGGCCTGAGAGCCAACTGCATGTCTACACATTCCACTGGACTCAACACTTTGCTGCTGTTACCAAAAAAGAAAACTGTTTGGAGGAGACAACTATTAAACAGTTCTCTTTTTAGTGCTTATAATCAACATGTAAAACTGGAGGTCACTTGCTCAATAATCCTCAAAAGTACATTTTACAAGGCCAAGTTGTGGTATCGTTGAAAGATCTATATACTGACATGATCCAATGTAAACTTCCTCTAATAGGTGAAATTTGGATTTTATAATTTGGCATGTTGCAAAGAATTCCTTCAAATCTGCATCCTAAGGAATAAAAAAAAAGTTGGTATACTCCCTGAAAAACAACATGCTAGGGATATCCTTCCGTCTCCCCCCCCCCCCCCTTAAAAAGAAACAAGCTTTCTTCCTTTTAACTCTTGGACCTAATACGAACCACCAACCAGAGAAACAAAATGACAATTTAATGCCTCCATCCTGTCACTCCAAGTGTGTCTGCCTGTCTGTCTCTCACACACACACTTATTAGGGATGAGGCAAAGTGGTGAATGTCTTTTAAGTATATTACTCAAGCTACATCCAAAGGTAAGACAGGGATAAAAGTGACCAGATAAATATGAACAGTGATAATTATTTTGAGGACTGTTCAAAGAACAAGCTTTTAAATGATACTCTATTTGAGCTCATAGCCTAGCAGAAAAATTAGTTAAAAAGGAGCTAAAGTACAGCTTTAGAGTGAACTTGAGTTCTCTTTGCCTGGATAACCTAACAGGTGAGAAGAAGACTAATGAACCACAAGTTCAGGATTGCTGGTGAACTCAAGTCAACAAGGGGTTTCTAATCAAGGAAGGAGTGAATGAAGCTTTGCATACTGAATGGTTTGGGACTCTAAATAACTATAGTAAATGCTGGCCTCAAATTTCTCAAATCAGGCTAACAGTTTACATTTCTGCAGGGGTAAGAGCTGTGCCTGATGCCTGCCTATAAAATGGCTATTCTCTGCCTAGAATTCTCCCCATCTTTTGTCCTCCTATGCCCTTCTCTAAGAAGACTTTCCAGATTCTCCTAATGCCAGTGCCTTCCCTCTACTGATGACCTACAATTTCTCCTGTGTATAGTTTGCTTGCACACAGTAATTTGCATGCTGCCTCCTTCATTAGACTGTGGGCTCCTGGAGAACAGGGACTCCTTGGCCCATTCTCTGTATCACCAGTACATGGACAGTGTACATGGTAGATACTTCACAAATTGTTTATGGACTGATTTGTTGAGTAATCTGGACTACCAGAATTCCCCTGCTTTCAAAAAGGAAAAGTGGTTGGAGTTTGGGGAGTTGATAGAGGAGGAAGAGAACACTACTATATTATTATAGCATTTACATCTAAGACTGTTACAAAAAGTAGAGCCTGGAAGAGAACTAGAATCAGGACCTTTAGGGTCACACAATATTGGCATGTCTGGGAGAAGAGGAAACTAAAGCTTGAGTTTCCAAATATAATTCTAACCATCTCTTGTCCCTTAAAGACCAACCTTCAAAAACAGAAATGTTGATACTTAGTAATAAGAGAAAACCAAAAGCCACACAAAGAATTAACAATTTATTCATTAAGTCAGTGATCAAGATGGTTTAATCAGGCCCAATACCAAACAGCATATTCAAATCTCCTAGAGTCTCCTGCAATACCCCCATAATAGTGGGTTTTGCCACAAGTACAATTTTATCAGGATTTGTCCTGAATCCTAACTAGCCAAAAAGGATGGCAGCCATAACTACCCCAATTATTAAAACAGTGTAACCAACTCTAGAGACTGCTGATCATACTGCAAGAATGGAACAAAAGTAGTGGGGTCTGTAGGCCAGCTACAGAAGCCAGATGATGGATTCTGTTCTTTAACAGTTAATCCAATCCAAATGTCTCTATCAGATAAAGCAGTTCTTTTTAGAGTGTGACACTCATAAGGCCAAGCTCATGGATTTGATTCTCATATAGGCCATTTAGCACCACATTGAAGAAAACCACTTCTCAGGGCCAACAGTCTCATAAATGCATGCTGCTGGTCACAAGGGTGGGGGTAGAGGGAAGCAAGTACGGATGGCTCTGTGGAACCCAGCTCTCCCCACACCAATGGGAAAACACATGCAAGGCTCATGTGGTATTTGCTTTCAGTGGAGCAGTCTAGTGCAGTAAAAAGAATAGGAAGTCTGGCTCTGTAGGCCAGTTCTACCTCTTACATGTTAGATGACCTGGGACAAGTCCCAACCTCTCAGGGGCTCTCCTCCTCCGCAACTACAGAGACAATCTCAAAGGTTTCTTCAAGGCAGAATATTCCTTTGCTCATTAGGATGGCCTGCATATCGTCAAGTTATCAGCAGGTAGCAGAGTGTGTCACTGAGACCCAGCCCAGTTTTCCAATTCCCAAAGTCCAGTATTTGTTCAGACCTCTCTCAGTGTTACCAGGGCAGAAATGATGCTTTTAAGACCAGGTAAAGCTCTCTGCTTTGAAATATGTTCATCTTAACAAGCATTTTGTACCTACTGGCAATGTTCCTTTGTGTAAAGCAAAGAGCCCAGGTTTTGTATCTTTCTAGGCCCCACCCAGAGTTTCCAGAGCCCTCCATCAACTGAAATCACCCCTGGGCTAGATGACAGCTTAGGAATCTCAGAGCTCATAGATCACCTGACCACTGAGCAGGGTCTCTGCAGCCTGCTATTCTAAAAGCAGGACCTATTACTATCTGGGGGAACATAGGCTTTAGTGATCTTCCAGTCCCTTCACCCAAGGCACTGATGCAGTAGGAAGGCTATCTACAATGATTCACAAAGATGTGTTTGCTAAGGGAGATCATGAAAATGGCATTTCAGCTGAGGTATTCATGGGAGCAAGAGTGGCACTAGACACCTGCAAAGCCTATTAAAGCATTTGCCACTCCCAGATCATGGCATCAAGCAAAGTCCATTTAGAATGAAATCTGACACATGTATATACCCCACCCAGGGCAAGATTCATTCATTTCTATCCATTAAGAAAACAAAATAAAAGTGACTACTGAGGTGATTTTCCCTCAGCCTCAATTCAGACAGGGATAGACAGAGATAGACAGGATACCTGCATTACCACATGTAGCTTGTAAAACTCTTAACACTCTCCAGAGACTGCTGAAGTCATTTGTACCCTGAACTTTCAGACCTTAGGGCCTGAGTCACAGGTTGGCTATGTCAGGTGAAATCTATATATATGAGTGGGGAAGAGGAGGAAAAAGAGAAAGAGGGGGAGAGAGAGAGAGAGAGAGAGAGAGAGAGAGAGAGAGAGAGAGAGAGAGAGAGAGAGAGAGAGAGAGAGAGAGAGAGAGAGAGAGGGAGGGAGGGAGGGAGAGGGGAGAGAGAGAGAGAGAGAGAGAGAGAGAGAGAGAGAGAGAGAGAGAGAGAGAGAGAGAGAGAGAGAGAGAGAGAGAGAGAGAGAGAGAGGGAGAGAGGGAGGGAGGGAGGGAGGGGAGGGGAGGGAGGGAGAGGAGAGAGAGAGAGAGAGAGAGAGAGAGAGAGAGAGAGAGAGAGAGAGAGAGAGAGAGAGAGAGAGAGAGAGAGAGAGAGAGAGAGAGGGAGAGAGGGAGGGAGGGAGGGAGGGAGGGAGGGAGGGAGGGAGGAGAACGAACCAGTGCACAAGCTGAATTTCTACCTCTGGGAAGGGAAGGGAAGGAAACAAAGAGATAAAGACGATGGGCACATTTGAGGCTTCAATAGAGACAGGCTCCATCAAACAGCTCTTGCAATCCCAGGCACTCTTCGACCTAAGATGCCACTCTGTGAACCTCCCACTTTCTATCCAGAATTCTGCTCTGTCATTCCATCTGCAATCCTGCTGCAAGCCCTTCATACCACCCTTCCCACGGATGTCTTCTAAAGCAGGTGGGGTGATGAGGGTTGGAGAGGTGGGGGTAGGCAGGAAAGAGAGGGAAGGAGAGGACCAAAGGGAAGAAATCTGTACTCCAAAGGAACTCTCTTTTGGGGGAAAATAAACAAATATATTTCCGCATTACCTAGGGAAGGCAGATGGGGGAGAAATAGGAGCATGGGAGGAAAAGGGAACTAAATGAAGAGCACCAACGACCCCTGAGGGCAGAGCGCAGGCTCTCTGCGGCACTCACTCAGGCTGCCCAGCTGTCGAATGACATTTGCCAGGGTGATGTTGGTCATTGCATTCCAGCTCGCTTCTAACACTAGGCAACGTCTGACGGCACAGGTGCCTTGGCTCGATGTTCCTCGTTACTAACGGCATGGTGGACCTGCTTCAGGCAATGTTCTGAATGATGAAAAACAACCTAAAAAAGAAATAACAGGAAAGTATTACTCAACCACAAATTCCAGGCACACTAGGGCTGTGTGATATTTTTTCCCTTTGCTCTGATCTGAAAAAGCTTACAGAATCCTCCCTTCCCTGACCCATCTTTTAAAAAGCAGGATCACCTTCTATATTTTAAAAGGAGGGGCAGGGTAAAGAATAAGACTGAGCTCTTTTAAGGCTTGTTGGTATATGTAGGCAGCAATGGAAACCTACCCACCTTAGGGAAGCAAGAATTTCCCTGACCATAGATTGTCTTGGCAGGCAAGGAGGTAGGATTAAAGGAAAAGCCCATTCAGCAGGCACTGGATGGCATAGACACCATCCTTGCAGGGATATAGTAACTAGGACAGATTAGATTCCAGGCCACCAACTGTATGGGATCAAAAAAGGGCTTGTCATCTGTATCTCCATGATGAAATCAAGTTGCCAATAGTGATTTTTCCCTTCCACTGATACACGTCAGGACATAACCTTTCCAGTTCTTCCTTGATGGGTGACTGTTAAATGTGCAACTAAGTACTTGCTGCCAGAATCTACTAACACCACTAAAGTTTAGTCTGTAAATTGACAGAATGAAAGAATGTCAAGGAAAATTTGCCTGTTCAATATGCCAAACACAACGCTGTGCAAAATGTGCTGTGAGATTCCCAACAGTGCCCCCCCCCACCATATCCCTTATCTTCCTTCCAGTCTAGGCACGATACACCTGGCCCAAAAGGCTCGAGACAGCAGGAAACATCTTCTGCCAATGCGGAAACCTTCCAGTGACCATTTCTTATCCTGTTAGATGAGCCCCTTTCCCTAGGAAATCCCCCCACCCCAAGCCATTGTTTTAGACTTCATTTACCAAGGTCCTAACTTTAAAAGGGTGGGAGGGAATTTTATTCTGAACCAAAAGGATTTGACTTACAATCAAATTACAATGGCCAGGTCCTGTTTCCACATTCTATAAAACTGAAGAAATCTAACACTGTCTAATGGCTTTTGTACTAGAGAAATGGTGAATAGTCAGGGTGTACAGCAGCTTATACAATTTCCCACTGCTAGGATTCCTCTAAAAGGCAGAGGCTTACTTATACAAAATGCCTTAAAACAGAGCCGAAACATTAATTCAATCACCAAAAGATTGGCCCTAGCTACAAAATGCTTAAACCAAGGTGATCATCACAGATTTGAAAAGCTAACCAAGATACTGTCTCAGAAAAAAGTCAAATGAAGCCTTTCAGCTCAAAGGGGGAGCAGTACCCTTTGGAACAGACTGCTCCTTGTTATGGACATTCTGATCTTCTCTGAGTAAAAATAAAACAGGAAGCCAACAGCTTGGGGAACAAGATTTCCTGTCACCAACAGCAACAGCTCAAGAACCAAGAGAATCAGCTGCTTGCTCATAACTTTGAACCTCCTTTTAATAGTCATTTCATGGCAGCTGTGCCTATCTTTGGGGTGCAGAGGTGTTTCCTGAATGCTGTTCTACTATGCAAGTAAATAATTTCCATTTGGCTCCTCTGCTAAGTCTCTCTTCAAACGAGGGCCCTTTCTTACTGGAATCTCAGGCTTCTCCCTCAAGTTGATCCTTTCCATCCCTTCACTGCCTTGAACCACCATGACCGAAGGAATGTGAAACACAAGCTCTCAGTGAGAGTCACCATCTTTTTGGGTTTCCATAACTAAATAGGGGAGCACTAAAAACTTAAACCGGACTGAGAATCAAATGGGAACATGTATAAAATCATGACATTTTAAAAATGTCATCTACTATTATGGGGGATGGGGCACATAAATAAATTTAAGAGCCTTCTTGGGTGCCATATACAGCCACCTGGGGGCTTCCATGCCCTCAAACTTCTGATTTTCCAATAGAACAAGAAATGCAAGGGTGGGCCAGGGATGACTCAGTCACCACTGGAAGCCACATCAGTGTGTCACTTAAGAAACTGTCCTGGCCTCTCCCAATGGCCCAGACAGCCTGGAAATTCTTGGAATGTGGTAAAGATGAGCATGGCCACTGGCACCACATTCATTCCAGACTTTCCCTCTGGATACCTGATTAAGAACTGTGGATTCCAGACTGTCTAGGCAAATGTCTGATGGAGAGCAACTTACAAAGGACAGACAAAATGTGACAAACACTTTATTCTGTCTGTTATCCTACCTACCCAAAGTAGTAAACTAGTAAACTGCTTGTATGAGTATCCATTCATTCATTCATTCATTCATTCATTCATTCACCCATTCATCCATTCATTCACTCATTCAGGGAGACCTAGACACTGGAGTGTGAAATAACTACAAACTAAACTGCTAGCCTGCCCATGACCAATTCTTAACCCACTCCCCCAAAATCAGGCTTCCTGATCATTAGAAGGTATAAGGCATATGAATGGGGAATAAAAATATCTTAATTTTCACTTAAGCAAAACAATTACTTCTCTAAGGAAAATTCTCCCTGCTACAAAATAAAAATTATGTTATACATTCTCAAAGCCAAATAGTGATGACTGTTTTACCTGTTGTTTGATATTATCCAACAGGTAACCCTTTTAGATAACCAAGAGTTGACTTCAGAACAAGTGGCTTGAATATGTAAGGGATAGCAACTATAACAACTAACCTCCATGTCATATATTCTAACATTCTCAACTATGCCACAGTTAAACATAACTAAACTTGGTGTGGAGCAGCTTTGGAATCCTTGCTGTCTGATGTAACAGTGATTGCTACACTGGGAACCACGAAGTCCAGGTAGAGTCACAGAATATGAGAGCTACAAAACTAGATATAAGAGCTTGGCCAAGTTATATACCTTTCCTAGACATCAATTTTCTTATTTATCAATAATAAAACAATAAGCATTAATTAATGACCTCTTTTGTGTGTGCCAAACTCTGTTAGAAGTACTAGGAGAATAAAAAGAAAACCAAAACAGGCTTTGTCCTCCAAAACCTATGTTGAATATAAACTCTGACACTCAAGGCCTTCCATGGTTTGGCTCCTCCTCCCTTTTTAACCTTATTTTACCTTATTCCTCTACATATATCTAGCTAGACTATACCTACCCTCCTTCTCTACCTACAACATCCTGTCCATTCAAACACTATCATTTGCTACCTCCTCCTAACCTCATAGGCTGGAATCCACCTCTCCTTTCCTTGAATCAACTAAGCCATTGTGTTGGATTTTTGAGGCACTTGTTTTCTACTCTGAATTACTGTTATTTGTAGGCATATCTTATTCTTCTATTTAACTATGAGCTTTTTGAGGGCAGGAACTCTGTCTCATCTTTGTTTCCCCACAGTCTTATATGTAGAAAGAACTGAATAAATGCTGAATTTTTTCAAATTTAAAGACTTTTATTTTCATCTATGCATCCTATCTATCACTTCCTGATTTGGCCTACATATGCTATTAAAACCAAGATGTCGAAAGCCAAACTATTGGGGGCAGCTGGGTGACTCAGTGGATTGAGTTAGGTAGGAGGTCCTAGGTTCAAAGGTGGCCTCAGACACTTCCTAGTTGTGTGGCCCTGGGCAAGTCATTGCCTAGTATGTCAAGAAGTTAATTCCCTCCCCCTCCTGAGTAGCCTGAACTGTCTGTCAACATTCCTCACATAACACAGTTTTTGCAGGTTTTGCATCTGTGTATGTGCTTTTCAAGTGAAGGCTTTTCAGCTTTGGGCTTTGGAATGAGCAGGAACAGAGCAGGCAGGTAACAGGGAAAGAGGAAGGGACTAAAGGCTAAGAAACTCATGGTCAGGTTACTTAGAGGAATGATGAGATTTAAAACTATGATTATCTACCCTTTCTAATAAACTTTATAAAATATATAGCTGGGTAGGAATATTAATTCAATTCTTACACTAGCCCTTACTACTCTTCTGCCTTAGAACCAATATACAGTATTGATTCTAAGATGGAAGGTAAGGGTTTAAAAAAAAAAGAAAAGAAAGAAAGCCAAGCTGAAGTTGGCTAAGTCCTTTTCCTAAGCCTAGGACCTACATGGAGCCCATAAAGGTACAAAGATATTTTAGGAAAGGCCTTCAAGTTGTTTGCTGTTACTTTTTAACCCATCTCTCCAGCTGATCTAAAAAGACTTCCCCAAGGAAGTTCTGGCTTTTTCTTTTGTCCAACATTACACTCCCCACTCTCCATCTTGACCATTCCTTGGCTATTTTCTGCTTAAGAACACACAGGAAAATGCTAGAAACTAAAGATGTCCTGGCCTTCCCAGTTTTCATCTGAACTAGCTCCAGAACATTATAGATCATGATGGAGCAATAGATTTCATCAGGGGTTTGCAGAGGTACAGATGCCTGATATATCCTTGAAGTCTTACAATGTTTGGGCTTGACACTATGCCCAAGTCACCTCATGAGAGACATCCCCAGAATTGAAGGCCTATGATTTTGTTCAGATAGGGTTTCAAGGCACTTCTGGTTGTCTAATTCACTCTCCAGACAAGCTCTATCCTATTCCAAGACCCTAAAAAACAATCAGGAAAGAAGAGATGGGGATACTGTCTGTAGCCCAAACTCTGAATTCTTGTTATCACCTGGAAAAAGGAGAGGAAACTTATCATTCTTACAATGGTGCCTTTCTGTTAGCCATTTACCAAAGAAAATAAAGCTTCTCTGAATCAAGGTCAGGCCTTCCCTGATGATACCTGCAGATTTCAACAGAGACACAGCCTAAACAGCAAGGAACTTACAGCTACAGCAACAATCACCATTGGAGCTAAGCCTCCTATAGCACTTCCCTTTTGAAATGCAGTCCAAAAGCGATGATTAGCAGTGGCAGGGGATGGGTGCATGTAGGGGTTTTTGTGTGTGTGGCAATTAGGACTTCTGCTTTCTCCCTATTCTACACATGACAGCATTTTGGATAGGGGTAGGTAAGAAAGGGGGTTCGTTTTATAAACCTGGTATTTCTTTTAGTAGACTTTAGCAGATCTTTCATTTTAGCAAGGAAAAAAATCATAAATGGCTACAGGAACTTAAGTGAAAATATTCCTCCCTCCCTCTCATTTTAAGTCTAAGAGGGTGGCACTCAAGCTTACAATAATTATGTCTGGCTATTGAAATGTTTAAAAAAGATGAATTTACTGTTGCATGCAGAGTCTTCACTACCAGGCAGCAACCACAAGCAGGAATGCCTCATTATAGGCTTAAGCACCCACCCACTTCCTGTTGAGATACAGGGTGGGGCTGAACATACAAATATAACCCATCTCTTTCTCCAAAAACACATAACAAAGAGTAACTGACAAATCAGTTGAGGTCACAACACAAGCGTCCCTGAAGAGCTGGCAAGACTGAAGACGAATTCCTGGGATGGATTTTATGAACAAAGAAGATCTCTGATTGGGGCAACTACAGGAAAAGCTTATTCTGAGATTTAAAACCAACTTACTCCTTCCAAACCTTGTTGAGCTATGGAGATCCAGGTTATGCCAGCAGAATAGGAGCTGTAGGAAGCCACACCATACCAGAGAGGACCTGAGACTAGTAGCAGTGTGCCTATCAGCTGAAAACCAACCTCACTAAATTTCATGGGCTTGTCACCAAAAGCTGGCCACTGGGTGAAATTTTTTTAGACAAACTTATGAAGACCAACTGCTAAGGAACGGAGGAGTTTCCATCTACATCAGTGGAGGCAATACCTGCACCAATGAATTCCCATATCCTTTAAGTATGGAAGAAGTAACTTATAGGTGCCCTGAGCTCCTTTTAAGCTATAAGCTGCATGCGAGCAAGGATCACATCACATCTTATCTAAAGTTTGGGTTGGTCTCGAGATTTGATAAACCACTGCATCCTCAGCAGATGCTTATGTTTGTCAAACTTCCTAGTTTCAGAAAGA
Organism: Monodelphis domestica; assembly: GCF_027887165.1. NCBI lineage: Eukaryota > Metazoa > Chordata > Mammalia > Didelphimorphia > Didelphidae > Monodelphis > Monodelphis domestica. Next base: position 378,589,089 of record NC_077230.1, on the reverse strand, counting down.
ATGCCAGGAACTATGGGTTGAGTAAGGTTCCCTCTCCCCTGCTTTCTCTTAAGGCAGTAGCATAGTAGAGAAGTCTTCTTAATCTGTAGTTAGAATATCATACTGCTTCAACCCACTATTTATCCAGAGTTGCTCATACTTGAAGTCTATAACTTGCTATTATCCTTTTAGGCAAAACCATTCCTTTATTTCCATTCCATCACAATCTTAGACTTGCTCATATTCAAAAGTAATTTCTTATCATATTGACTTCTTCATGAAGGTCTGCCTCAAACACACCAGAATTAGTCCTTCCTTTTTTACCAGAATCTAGCTTTCCTGTAAAGAAGACAGCATATGAGAGTGGAACTTGGAGGCCTGGATTCTAGGTCCCTTTGCCAGCAAACAGTTCAAGGAAGGCAGAACAGAAGAAACCAACTTGACAGATTCACAAGAATTGGAAGTTACCTAAGAATGAAGATCCTAAAGCTCCCTTGCTTCCCCATTTCTCTTCTCTTTGCTTCTACCTGCCTTCTTGAGGTAGATTCCCTTGCCACCAAGCCCTAATAGTCCCTGATATTTGAAGTGAGTGCCCTTATCTCTATGCAGATCTCTCAGATTTACTTCTCCAGCTCTAATTTCTCTGTTGACCTCTAGTCCTGTATATCCAGATGCTTATTAAACATCTCAAACTGGATGTTTGGTATACATTTCAAACTCAACATATCCAAACCTAAACTCATTATCTTTCCTCCAAAACCTTCCCACTTCTGAACTTTCATTTTACTGTTAAGAGCAGTATCATTCTTCTAGACACCCACATTATCACCTTGCAACCTAGGAATCATCCTCAACTTCTCACTCTCTCATGACCACCCCCCCATCATCCAAGCTCTTGCCAAAGCCTGTGGATTTCACCTTTGCAACATCTCTCCAATAACACCCCTTTCTCTCTCTTCTAACACTGCCACCACTCTAGGCCCTAATCACCTCACACCTGGACTAGTGCAGCAGCTACTAAGGGGTCTCTGCCTGCTTCAAATCTCACTCCACACCATCCTCCACTTAGCTGTCAATGTGATCTTCCTAAAGTGTGGATCTGGCCATGTCATTCCTCATTCACTAAATTCCAAGGCTCCAAAGGGCGCTAAAAGACTGTCTGCCCTTTGATCCAGCCATAGCACTGTTGGGTTTATACCTCAAAGCGATAATAAGGAAAAAGACTTGTACAAGAATATTCATAGCTACGCTCTTTGTGGTGGCAAAAAAATTGGAAAATGAGGGGATGCCCCTCAATTGGGGAATGGCTGAACAAATTGTGGTATATGTTGGTGATGGAATACTATTGTGCTCAAAGGAATAATGAACTGGAGGAATTTCATGGAGACTGGAACAACCTCCAGGAAGTGATGCAGAGCGAGAGGAGCAGAACCAGGAGAACATTGTACACAGAGACTGATACACTATGGCACAATCAAATGTAATGGACTTCTCCATTAGTGGTAATACAACTCAGAGGGATTTACAAGAAAGAACACTATCCACATTCAGAGGAAAAACTGTGAGAGTAGAAACACCGAAGAAAAACAACTGCTTGGTTACATGAGTCAAGGGGGATATGACTGGGGATGTAGGCTCTAAATGAACATCCTAATGCAAACATCAACAACATGGAAATAGGTTCTGATCAAGGACATATGTAAAACCCAGTGGAATTGTGTGTCAGCTAAGGGGAAGGGTGGATGGAGGGGAGGGAGGGAAAGAATATGATTCTTGTAACCAAGGAATAATGTTCTAAATTGACTAAATAAAATTTTCTTCAAAATAAACAAACAAATAAATAAATGAACTCCAAGGCTCCCTATCACAACCAAGGGCAAATATAAAATTCTGTCCAGTGTTAAGAGAAAATCCAGTCCCCCCTTTATTTTTCCACTCTTTTTATAGCTTACTCCTCCTCACCCCCATCCCCTATTATGTGACACTGGCCTCCCTGATCTTCCTCATACAAAACAGCCCATCTCCTAACTCCAGATGTTTTCATTGGCCAGTCCTTCATGGCTCCCTTCTTTGTCTCTAATTCTTAGCTTCCTTCAAGTCCCAGCGAAATTTCATTTTCTATGAGAAATTATTTTGATCTCCCTTAATGCTAATGGCTTCTATCTACTGATTATCTCCAATTTAGCCTGGTTTTATATATATCTTGTTTGTACAGAATTGTTCTGATTTTGTCTCCCACATTTGACTGTGGGCTCCTTGAGAGCAGAGAATGTCTTGTGCCCTTTTTGGGTATCCCCAGAGTTTAGCACAATATACACAGTAGGAGTTTAATAAATACTGACAGCTCAACTCTATATCTCATTAATACAAAAGAATTTTAGTATTCAGAAATAATGTATGAAACCAAGTTCATTTATGAAAGCATTGAGTCTTTAAGAAAAATTTCTTCATATAAAAATTGACTAAAATACCCAGTAGGGATTTACACAGTATTACTACTACTTCTACTACTAATAATAATAATAAATACTCTTATGTTTCTATTTGTGCAATTAAATGATTAATCACAGCACTTCAAACCACCTATGATTTAGTAAGAGTTTCATGAGTTGCTATGTGATTACTTGGTGGCCACCTTCTGCTAATGAACTGATGTCTTAGACCTGGAACAGGAAGCCTTTCCAGGCTGGGGGTTGGGGGCAGCCAGAACTTGTGTCCAATTAGAAAGTCACCACAATGAGGTAAGTACTCCCACAGCTACTCAAATTGATGCAGCTCCTTAAAGTTTACAAAGCAATTTTTCCAACAAACCTGTGAGACAATTTTAATATTAAATTGAAACTGATAACTGTTGAAAATATATAACTAGGGACTGGATCCTCCCATTCCATTTGAGCCCTAAAGTTTTATATTCTACTTTTACCTGGAGTGTCAACTACATTTTACCTGCCTAAACTATTAATAAATTTCTTGAAAATTTCAAATAAAATTACTTGGTTCCTGTAAGTCCAAACTACCTAAGACTTTCTACTTTTCGCTCTAAACGATCAGATATAAACTTAAAAATCCAATTCTATTAAAAAATGCAGAAACCCTACTCCCAACTCCTATTAATATTCATGGCCTCTTATTGTTTTATCCTTGGACAGCTAAGTGACCCAAGTAGTAGAGCACAAGGCAAGGAGTCAGGAAGACTCAGATTCCGGAGTTCAAATCTATCACTCAGACACTAGTTGTGTGACCCTGGTAAAGTCACTCAACCTTATTAGCCCTTAGTTTCCTCACCTGGAAAAATGAGGTGTAGAAGGAAATGGTAAAACCATTCCAGTATCTTTGCCAAGTAAACCCCATATGGGGTCATGAAGAGTCAGATAAGCCTTTCAGCCAGACATCAACTCAAGGATTAGATTATCAAGTTTGGAATCATTAAGACTACATGTTGAAGTCTACATGAGCTAGGTGGCTCAGTGGATTGAGTCCTAGGTTCAAATCTGGTCTCAGACACTTCCTAGCTGTGTGACCTTACGCAAGTCACTTAAGCCCAATTGCCTATCCCTTATTGCTCTTTTGCCTTGGAACCAATATAAAGTATTGATTCTATGATAGAAAGTAAGGGTTATTTTTTTTTTAATTCTGGTATTCCTAAAGGAAGTAATACAGGCTAGGTGTTTTCAGATGAACAAGGAGTCATTAATCCAGCACTATATGTACAAGCCCAGGATGGGTGTTCATGAAAAAGCTGCTGATTCTATTTGACTTCCTTTACTGGGAATGAGGCTCAGGTCTCTCCATACTCTCATAGGTAGATAAGTGGCTACCAGACACTGGCAGAGAGCTAAGCTGTCTATGGACAGGCCAAGGAGTGCACCCCAATGGTAACTTAAACACAGTGGCAGTTTCAGAAATAAGGGAGGAAGGAGATAATCAGAACCAAAATTCCCATCAGGCTACTGAGTAAGTCTCATTTCATCCTGCCAACAGTCTAACTATTCCTTTTAATCTCTATGATGCCTTCACATTTCAAGCTTCTCTTTGCAGTATCTGCTCTCACCCTGGGCTGGAAAGGCCAAAAAAGAAACAGATTTTACAAAACTGCAAAAGGCCAGGGTAAAAAAGGTTGCAGAACAACAACAACAAAAAAAGAAAATTCAGCAGAATGTTTTGCTGACAGCTCAGGGCAATAGAGAAACATGCCGTGTGGCCATGGAGCAGTCAGAAGCAGCAGTCTGAGATTCAACTGTTCAGACCCCAAAACGAAGTAAGGAGAGAGCCCCAGCATTCACAACTGCATCAGAGCAATAGGGAGTGAGATTACAGAGCAAATTGCTCCGCAATTCCACATCCTCTATTCAATTCTGCCAGCCACAAAAAGGATTCATCCCTGAAACCGAGTCTCCTACTCTGATCAGTGATGGCCAAACCCTCAAAAGCTGAGGAAGAGTCCACAGCAAAAGACAGTCGTATGGAGACTCCCTTGCATGAGGGACCATTTTCCACTCATATCTGACGATTTATAAGGATCAATATTTAAAAAATGAGACCAAACCCCCTTCTTTCCCTGCCCATTCCTTTGAAGTCAGTCACTCTGGACTACAACCACTTACCACTCATTCCCCAGTAATGCCAAAACCACCAATCTTATTTAAATGCCTATTAGAATCAATAGAATGTTTTTGGTGTTGAAGTGATACAATGATAACTGAGACAAGTCATCCCTACCCTTAAGGAACTTACAATCAGATGCAAAGACAGAAATAATGATAAATGTAATAAAAGTTTGAACATGGTAAGTATACAGAGACTAGAGAGATATGAGGGAGATATTACCACTCTATAACAGGAATTTGAAGGTAGGATCCTATCAATCAATGATGCCCTTCAAGGGGTTTAAAACCTAGTTTGGGAAACATGACAAATCAATTTTAAAAATCCAATCCAACAAAATAGGAACTGCCAAAGGTCAGCATGTAATAAATTGACAAATGTAGGCATTAGGTGCTGTAAGAGTTTCAAGGAGGGAGAGAATTTTATGAGCTCCTTGGAAAGACTCTTGAGCAAGGTAAAATTTAGATACAGTGTGAAGGGGACAGGGCTTTACAGATGAAATAAGCTAATGAATGATAAGACAATTCAATTCTTTAAGGAGGCATTCAAATTTCACCAGTCCATCCAATCCATGGGAAGCACAAATATGTTCAAATAAAGGAGATGAGCCCTTTCTCTACCTGCTTAGCATAAATAGATAAGTGTATTATTTGCAAGGCTGAGATGCATATGTGTTACTGAGCAACTAGTTGTCCAGTTGCATGTGTCCAGATACTGTGAAATTCTTAAAGTTATATTAATTTTGATTTGCCTTAAAAAAATCAGGAAACTCCACATAATATATTTGAGAAGGAGAAAAGGTGTCATAAGATCAAATAAGGAGAGAATATTCTAACTCCAAAGAGGTCAGAAAAGATTATAATAAGTAAACGAATGCATCTGAATAGTCTATATAATCAACTGGTAAAGTCTTAAAATTGAGAATGATCATAGTAAATTGCTTGATACTAAATCAAAAGAAGAAAGTTGTTAAGACTCAAAAACCCAGACTAAAGAATAGAGTAACATTCAACCAATGGTCATGAGTTCAAGTGAATCTTAAATTTCTTCGGACGCTGCTTTTGATGAACCTATGTAAGAACAGTCCAAATTAAATAACCATGAGCATCACAGTTGGGCTTCTTGTCTACTAGCTCAACAGAGGCCAGAAGGTGAAAGTAAAGTGCTGCCCACCTTTCAGGATGGGCTAGGCAAGAAAATGTAAATAAACACTGTAAAGGAAACTGGCTTAACATGGACACTACTTGATATGCATATGTAAAGGAAGTTTCTTTACATACACATATTCATTATAGTTTTTTATTAGCTGCTTCTGCTAATGAAATAACAGGTCAGATTCAGAAAGATATGAAAGGCTCTAAGAGAAGAAATTCCTAAAAGAAAGCCAACCTGGGTCCCAAATTCCTCGCTTGCCACCAAGTCACTAATTATGTTTCCAGATGAGAACATACTGTTCACAGTTGAGCAAAAATTCAGTCTTATTCATTAAAGCATGGGCCTTCTTTGTATAATGGACCCTTAGGGAATGCCCATGGAGCCATTCTCAGAATGTTTTTAAATGCATAAAATAAAATACATAGGATTACAAAGGAGGTGGGTGTGGTATGTGTGGAAAAACCATGGACATAGCTTGACTATGTTCCTAGCAAGCCATTAAGGCTAATAGGAGGATAGACGGTAATATGCTGAGAATGATATAGAAGGGATTCATTCCCTCCACTAGTTAAGAAGTTGGACCAAACAGTGATGTAAAACTCAAATAGAAACAGAAGCCACTAAATTGTACATACAGGTGGGTAGCCTATTGACTCACATATTAATAATATTACCTCTTTTACAATTAATATTATGTTTTACTGTTTAAGTTTTTATTTATTTTCCTAAGCATTTCAACTTTTTGAGCACAGCTGGAGTGTCATGTTTGATACCTCTGGACTAGAAGATTTCAGAGGGACATTTAAATTCTATAATTCCTACCCATCCTTCAAGGTCCTCCTTATATATCATTTCATCCTAAAAGCCTTTCCCAAGCAGGAAGTAATCTCTTTATCATTAGATCTCAGCCAAATACCCTATTCTAGTCTAAGTATTAATCTGAGTGCATGTCTTATTGCCTCTATAAAATTAGGATGCATGAGAGGAAGGATAACAGGTAACATCTACACATTCAAACTTTTAAGTGCTCATTATCCACAGTGCACCAGGAAAACTACAAAGAAAATCAAATACAATACCTACCCTTAAAGTGCTTACAATCTACTAGATAATATAAAACATAAAAATTGATGCAAGAAAAGTACAAAGTGATATAACATCAGATGAGAGAGTTGCTATTGGAAGAATCCAGAAAGAAGATAGCATTTGAGCTATTGTGTCATTTGTCAAAGTGTGTGTGTGTGTTTGTATGTTTGTGTGTATTCTAAGCTCACAGAATATCAGCAAAAGCAGAGGTTGAAAAAAAGAGTATCTCTATTTTCCTCATCTGTAAAGTCACAGAGTTAGACTGGATAATCTCTAAAGTCCTCTCAAGATCTAAATCCAAGATTCCACAAAAGTTTAGTTTAGCTGTAGTATAAAGTATACCAACATTGTAGTTTGAAAGAGGATTAATTCTCTAAATCACTACTGATTAGAGAGATGCAAATTAAAACAACTGAGATACCACTCACATCTATAAAGTTGACTAACAAGATGGAAAATGACAAATGTTGGAGGGGATGTGGAAAAGCAGGGGGTACTAATGTACCATTTGTGGAACTATGAACTAGTTCAACCATTCTGGAGAAGTTTGTAACTACACCCAAAGGGCTATAAAACTGTGGATACCCTTTGACCCCACAATACCACTACTAGGTCTGTATTTCAAAGAGATCAAAGAAAAGGGGGAAAAAAAAAGATTTATTTCTACAAAAATATTTATACCAGCACTTTTTGTGGTGACATTGGTGCCAAAAAAAAAATCAGAAATCAAGGGGATGTCCATCAATTAGAGCATTGCTGAACAAGTTGTGATGAAATACTAGGTGTTCTATAATAAATGATGAACAGGATGGTTTCAGAAAACCTCAGAACTTATATGAACTCAGCAGAATAAAGAGAACCCTATACACAGTATCAGCAATATTGCAAAGATGATCAACTATGAAAGAGTTAGCTACTCTGATCAAGACAATGATCCAAGACAATTCCAAAGGACCCATGATGAAAGATGCTATCTACTTCCAGAGAGAGAATTGATGAACTCTTAAGTGCAGATTGAAGGATATTTTTGAAACTTTATTTATTATTATTGGGGTTTTTTTTGCTTTCTTTTGAAACATGAAAAATTTGGAAATATGTTTTGCATGACCTCACATGTATAACTGAAATAAAACGCCTTGGTTTCTCAAAGAGGGGGAAGGGACAGGAGAGAGGGAGAGAACTTAGAACTTGAAATGGTTTAAACTTCATTCTATAGGCACAAGAAAATTACTCAAAGCTTGGAGCAGTGGAAGTAATAAGCATTATAAGATTAACCAGATAACAAATATTTGTAGGGTGGATATGTAGGGAGAGAACATAGTGGCCAGAGATGTCAGGCTTTCAGGCAAAGGGTAATAAGAGAGAAATAGTCAAAGACTACAAGGTTAGGAGCACAGATTAGAATGATGAGAGTAGAGCAGAAATACAGCAATCAGAACAACAAGTCAGAGTGGAGGGAGAGATTATAGAATGCCTTATCAAGGAAGCATTTGTTGCATGGGAAGTTTGACTATATAAAAGAAGTCCTTTGCAACTCTGATTGTCTATGATAGTCATTCATTTTACTATTTGGCACAGTTAATTAATTCAAGATTTTCACCCTATGTATTTTGAGAGCAAAATATTCTTAAATGAACAATCCAAATTGTGGCTTTCTTAAAAAACACAATAAAAGAGGACAGTTGGGTAGCTCAGTGGATTGAGAGCCAGGAGGTCCCTAGTTTCAAATCTGGTCTCTGACACTTCCCAGTTGTGTGACCCTGGGCAAGTCCCTTAATAACCCCCATTGCCTAGCTCTTACCATTCTTCTGCTTTAGAATGAATATACAGTATTGATTCCAAGACAGAAGGTAAGGGTTTAAAAAAAAAACCAATTCCAACCCCAACCCTACTACAAAGGTCGTTTACAAGTATACTCATACTTCCCATCTTTATATAAAAGGGTGCCACCTAATTTTCCCAAGCAGACTATACATGCTAACACAAGAAAGTCTTCCTGACATATTTATACCAGAACTGAAAAAGCGTTAATGAGGATAACACACTGCTTCTCCCTCTCTGCACCCAACTTTAGCCAGCTGCTCAGGGGCCTCAAATGTTTCACTTTAAACAACATGAATACTCATCATTTGAAAGCACCAGCCTCAGAAAACCTGCTTAGCTCCTACTGTTTTTCAAATACTACTGTTTTCATAGAGGTGGGCATTTAAACTTCCATCATTTCTGATGGGTTACTTTTATCTACAATGTCCTGGAGAATTGCTTTAAGCTTAATTCCTTGGGTATTATTCAAGCTACCAAATCGTTTCACTAGAGACTTTTTTTTTTTTAAGAGCACCTAATCTTTTACCTCTGAAAGGCAGTGGTGTTTAGAGAAAAAATACAATTTGGCAACTAGGGCTTAGATTTGAGTCCTGGTTACACTATCTCAGAGGCCTTGGAGGAATCACATAACTTCTCTGTGCCTTGTGACTAGGCTAGGATTATAAACCAGAACTCTTGACTCCTATGCTCATGTTATCTACTGCTCTACTCATGAAATACAAGCATTTAAAAATATTGTTCTGACCCCTTTTCCTTAAAAGCACAGTTGTTTTTTCAAGTTAAGTTTGAGCTAAGATAATTATATCAGAGCAGTGTTTCCTCCATCTCTTTCTGCACATGGGGAATACTGAAAAGATAAGTCTTTTTTTAATTATTAACTGTAAATAGCTCATTAAATATAATCCAATTACTTTAATTGTAAAAAGGAAGTAATTACAATATGTACATGTATTCTTGCCTAGTAGATTTAATATCTTAAATTAATCTTTTCGGCATTAATATTTTAAATTAACCTTTGACATTAGAAAAATGTGAGGAAGTGATGTCTTTTTATGTTAAACAATATTTCATAGATCTTTGTTGTGATTTTACCCACAAACAGTTTGTGTAGTATCAACCCACTCACTCTGAAAAAGGTTTTATTGAATACCACCTGCCAAAATAATAATAATAGCAGCTCACACTTATATGGTACTTTGAGGTTTGAAAGGATATTCAGCTAGAAAGAACCTCCCAAGTTCATCTGGTCCAAACTCTCACATATCAAGAAGGCCCAAAAGTTGAGTACTTGCCCAAAGTCACAAATATAGTTGGTACAAAAGTTAGGATTTCAACCTGAGTCTTCCAACTTGAAATCCAGCATTCACTCTCCTACCAATAATACCCAATTTATGTCCAAAACTGTTCTACTATTGGAATTTTACACATTTTGTTTCTTCATTTCCATTTGTCTACTATCAATAAAGATTTTATGAGACATCCCAAAGAATGCTACTTTCTCTCTGGTCTTCACACCCTCAAGGACTGGCTGTTATCAGTTTCCCTAAGCAGCCAACTGACTGTTGGTTTTTTAACTTTCTTGGTGAGCAGGGGTAAATAAATTGCATGTCTAAATCTGCATGAACTGTTTTGAAAATGTGTTCTGCCATGGTCTGTGAACTAAAGAATTCCTATTAAAGGGGAGGGGAAAAAGCTTACACAGAAGAACTAAAAAGAGCTAACCTTGTTTTTATAAGCCCACATATACAAACTGAAAACTACCAACAGGAGTTACTTTAAGATCAAATCTGTACTTGGCATAATTAGAATCCTACTTATGTTCATATTGGGCTCTTTCCAAATTCTAGATAGCCCCAAGACCAATGGCAATGACTATGGCAATTACAAGTGTTTCAGGGATAAATATTAGGTCGACAAACATTATAAACATAGAATTATAGGATGTTAAATTAGAATGGACCTTACAGATCAAATCTCATTTGACAGAAAAAGAAATTGAGAATTGGAAGCTTGGAGAAGAGAAACTTGACCAAAGGAAACAAAACTAATCAGTAATAGAACAAACAATACTGAACCCCAATTTCTCAATTTCCAGAGTCCAGTATTTATAAAGCATTTTAGCTTCTAAGATGCAAAATACTAATTCAATTATGTATGTGATCACAACTCTCAAAAATTTTACTGAAATTGATTAACATACTGTTTGGCTACCACACTAATGAGCTAAAGGAGCAAAGATGACTTCCTCATTCTTCAAAATGAATTGACAAATCGGGCGTGGCTTAATGAGACAAACTCCTTTTATCCTATGGACTCCAATTGAATTGGATTAGCTCAAGACTGCATCAAGATAAAAATCCCATGCCACCTACATCCCCAGAGTCTCTTAAAAGAAAAGATGCAAATCCAGGTTACCACAGATGTTCTCACTTCAAGAACTTTCCCAAAATCCACCAGAGACTACCAGGAGAAATAGATCCAGGGGAGTATTAGACATGTCTACTCATGATTATGATTATGGGGAAAGCTGGTGATACCTAAAACCAAAATACAGCAATTACACAGGTAAACACCAAGCATTTATGGGTTCAAGGCAACTAAACTTCTTTTAAACTTTAAATGAAAGTTATATTGTGATAACACTGGTATTTTCATACAAAGCAGAACTTGTTAGATCAGCACTAGAAAGTTATAAAGGTAAGTGCTTCTGAATGCCTGTGGGTCTACAACTGCCAGGTTTTGATCTTTCAAAGAACTACCTTTTCTAGCAAAGGACAACAAAATGCCAAAAAAGCTACTGAATGGAAACTAAAGTCTCTGGTTCCTGTCCACGGAACCAAAAGTGGAAGCACCTCACACACACCACCCAAGAGGAAGATGATATTTATGTGGACTCTTGCTACCCCTTTGGCAGCAAATGCAATCTTTTTTTTTTTTTAAGGCTAAAGGGGTGGGCCTAGGACTTTCAACCAGACATTTAAGCAAGGTTACAGTTCCCCTGGCCAACAATTAAGTTCCCCTTTCTACTCTCCAAACATACCTGAATCCTAGTAACAATGAAGGGGGGTAGGGGGTAGGAGGGTTTGTACAGGTGGCTGACATTAGCCTTTGGAGGTTGTGTAAATCCTTTCTAGAATGTCTTAAAAGCAAAAAGTACAATCACCCATTGCACAATACCTAAACATGGTATTTGACAAGATGGGTCCCATAATAGGTTCACCCAAAGGAAGAAGTTCCCTTATTCAGTTTTGGGGGAGTATGGAAGAAATCAAAGAAATAAAACGAGGAAAATTTTTCTCCAGAAAGGCATGCTATGGCAGAAAAAGCATTTGACTAGCTATGCAATCTGAATTTTGGTCCTGACTATCACTCTCTTCACACATGGTCTAAGACAATTCACTTCCTCTTACTGAGCCTTCATTTCCTTCTCTATAAGAGGACTGAACTAGATAACCTCTGACATTTCCTTCCTGTTTAAAAAAAAAATCTATGATTCCAACAAGCCATTCCTCAATTGACAATAGGTCAAAGGATATGAACAAGCAATTTTCAGATTAAAAAAATCAAAGTTATCAATAATCATATAAAAATTTTCTAAATCACTTTTGATTAGAAATGCAAATTAAAACAACGCTGAGGTACTACCTCACACCTATCAGATTGGCCAATATGACAGACAGTAAAGAAAAGTGATAAATGTTGGATATGTGGTAAAATTGGAACACTAATATATTGTTAAGTGAAGTGAACTGATTCAACCATTATGGAGAGTAATTTGGAACTATGCCCAAAGAGCTATAAAACTAATACCCTTTGATCCTGATGCCACTACTGGGTTTATATACCAAAGAGATGTTAAAAGGCAGGGAAAGAACCTAGTTGTACAAAAATATTTATAGCAACTCTTTTTTGTGGTGGCAAAGAACTGGAAATTGAGGGGATGTCCATCAACTGGGGAATGACTGAACAAATTGTGGTACATGTTGGTGATGGAATACTATTGTTACAAGAAATTATGAGGATTTCAGAAAAAGCTTGGAAGATCTATATGAACTGATGCAAAACAAAATAAACAGAACCAAGAGAACATTATACACAGTTCACAGCAATTCGGTACAGTGATCAACTGTGAAAATTTGGCTATTCTCAGCAATGCAACTCAAAGACGTATGACAGAGAATGCTACCCACCTCCAAAGAAAGAACTGTTGGAGTTGGATGGATGCAAATCAAGGCATACTCTATTTCTCATCAATGTATTTATGGTTTTTGGTTTTATATGAGTGCTCTTATAATAATGACCAATATGATAATAAAAAATAAATTAAAATTTTAAAAATCTATGATTCTAAGATGGTAGCACTTCCCTAAAGAAAGTCATGGTATCACATTAGCCTCCCCCCCCCCCCCCCCCCCCCCCGTTCAAAAGAGAATAAGTTCTAACAATTCCTACCAAACTGGAAAGTCTTCAAAGACAAGCATAGCAATGAGTTATATCTATTGTCAAAGGACCAGTCCAAGTTTGAAGAAGTTTATCACTAAGTTGACAAAGTGATGAATTTTCTTAGCCATAGAGAATCATGAAGAGTAAGGAATCAATGGATTCGTGATTTGTACCCTGGGAATAGCTACAGCACTAAATTCATAGATCTTTCAAAGTACTAAAGATTAGAGAAAGTATAAACAAAATCATACTGGATGCACAAAATCACTTATGTTTATATATTTTATCTTGGGCGATCAGACCCAAGAGAACCAAATGTCACTTTATGCCCATTGCCTTAGTCACCCTTACTCCCTGTTCTGGGGAGCCAAGATCTGTGGGCTTCTAGTGCTATTCCTTGAGGAATAGGAGTAGCAAACTACTGGAGTTAATCTGAAGGTATAACAGGCAACTAGGCAGTTCCAGGTAGAGCTTCCTAAAAGCAGGCCAAGTCAAGAATCAATGCTCCCTTCTATATTACTAAGTCCAATAACAGAAACCAGATGTCCAACTTGGGATATTCACTTAAATCTAGTGCTTAGGATGTGAATGCACTATGCTGATGAATATAATACAGTGCCTGCCTTAAGGACGTTAAATTCTAGTAGGGGAGACTTAGAAGGGATCTCAGCAGACATGTAGTTCAATTCATAACATAACTGAAAGGAATTGCTACTATAATATATCCAACAAACCCAAGGATTCTTTACCATTTTGTGTCATGACTCTTTAGCAATGGTGAAGCCTATGGATCCTATCTCAAAATAATGTCCTTAAATAACTGGATGAAATGTTAAGTAAATATGTAATTTTTTCCCTGAATTCAAGAACTCCCTGAAATCTATCCACAAGTCTCTAAGAGATATCAAAGTTAAGAGCCCCTGTGTAATCTAGCCTCTACCTGAAAAAATTTCATGAAGAGAGAACCCACAACCTCTCAAGACAGCCCATTCTACTTTTGGACAGATCCAATTGTTAGTTTTTCCTGACAGCAGGGCTCAATTGACCTTTTTGTGATTTCTACTCACTGCTCCTAGTTTTCCTTTATGGGCCAAACACAACTGTAATTCCTGATATATATATACATATATCTTGATAGCCCTTCAAATGCTTTAACTCAACTATCAAGTCCTGCTTCTACCCTCTCCTCACCCCAACCCCTGGCTTCTCCTCTGCAGGCCTGATCTTCAGGCCCGTTAACTTATATGACATGAATTCATGGCCTTTGACCATCCTGAATACGGTCAGTCCCTCACTATATCATGGTTCACTTATCAAAGATTTAAAAATATATATGTATGTATACATATATAATTCTGTAGCATGGAGTTTTTTTTGCTATATTGCAGGATTTTGTGGATGAATACCATACTGTACACAATGTAAATGAAGTACGCCACTAGGACTTATGCAATTTTGCCAACATGAGATTATACATGGCACACTGTTGACTGAAAGGCAACCAACCACAGCACTGTGTTCTATGTCCTGGGCCCTGATTGGCTCAGTATTTGTAAGAGTGTGGGAAAAGTTTATAGGAGAATGGGAAGGGTTTACAAAGCCTTAAAATATATATAAATAACAAAATAAACATAATGCCGCTACATTGCAGATTTCCACCTAATGCCGGGGTCTCTGGAACATAACTCCTGCAATAGGTGAGTGATCACTGTACCATCCTATGAATACTTTCTAGGTTATCAATGTCTTTTAAAAGCAATTTGTTTCCAATTAACAAAAATCTATTTTCTCTCCCTGCCACTTCCCTCCCCAATTAAAAAAAAAAAAAGAAGAAGAAACTCCAGGAGCAAATATGCATAGTCAAGTAAAACAAAGTCTCTCATTGTAACATGATTCAACAATTACTTGGAATCATGGATAGTCATTATGTTGATGAGATCTCATTCTTAAATTTTCCAAAGTTATCTTTACAATGTTGTTATTGTATAAATTCTTCTAATTCTGTGCACTTCAGTTTATACAAATCTTTCCAGTTTTCTCCAAAGCTATTCCTTTCATCAACTCTTAAGAGTACAGCAGTATATGACAAATTTGATCAGTCATTCTCCAAATTATAAGCATTTATTTTCTAGTTCTTTTCCCCCAAAAAGCTGCTATTTTTATACACATAGGTTCCTTTCCCCTTTCTTTGTGCTCTTTGAAGAATAGGCTTACTAGTGGTACTGGATTAAAAATACATCACTGGGGGCAGCTGGGTGCCTCAGGGAATTGAGAATTAGGCCTAGAGACAGAAGGTTCTATGTTCAAATGTGACCTCAGACACTTCCCAGCTGTGTGATCTTAGACAAGTCACTTGACCCCCATTGCCTAGCCCTTAATGCTCTTCTGCCTTGGAACCAATACACAGTGTTGATTCTAAGACAAAAAGTAAGGGTTTAAAAAAAAAAAGCCATCATCTTCAATAAATGTCTTCATTTCTTTCCTTCTCCCTCTCTTAATTCTCTATAGTCTGGCTTCTGACCTCATCATTCAACCAAAATTATTCTCTTCAAAATTACTGTCTTGTAATTAATACAACACCTTTTCCCATATCTCTTTTCTCTAAGTTTTCATGACATTACTCTCATCTAGCTCTCTTCCTTCTCAGTCTTCATTCAAGTCAAGCCCTCAAGTTCCTGGGTTCTCATTCTATATTATTTAATTTGGTGATCTTGAATTGGCTCCCATAGATAAATACAATTATCTTCTTTATGCTGATAATTCTCAATTTTACTAATCTACCCCTAACCTCTAGACTCCAACACTGTAGCATCTCCAACTGTCTATTACACATCTTGAAGGAGACGTTCTATAATTATCTCAAATTCAACATGCTCAAGCTCATTGAATTCTTTCTGTCCAAATTTCTTTATTACTGTCAAGGACACCAACATTCTCCAAGTCATCCACCTAAATATCATCTTCAACTCCTCACTATCTCTAACCTCATCTCCATATCTAATCTGTTGCCAAGTCCCAATGAATTAACTTTGTAACATCTCTTGCATATTCCTTCTTCATTCTTCTGATACTGCCATGCCCTGATGCAGTTCCTTTATCACCTCACACTTAGAACAGCCTGCTGGTGGGTATACCTGTCCCAAATCTCAGTCCACTCTCCATTCAGCTATCAAAACGATCTTCCTAAAGAGGTCTCACCATGTCATCCCTGTTCAATAAACTTTAGTAGCTGCCTATCATTTCCTAGTAATAGAAAATATATAGAAAGTCCTGCTTGGCATTTCAAGCCCTTTATAATAGAAACACACACTCCCCCTCCCCCATGTTCCCAGTCTTCTTATACCTTACTCTCCAATACCTACTCTGTATTCTGTCATCCAATTACACCCTATATCCCAAATAATCTTCCTCATCTCCAGTCCTTGGCTTTCTTAAAGTCCCAGGTAAAATCTCACTTTCTACAGGAAAACTTTCCCAAACCCTCGTAATCTTGATGTCTTCCCTTTGCTAATTATCTCCCCCTTTATACTGTATTTATCTTGTCTTAGCTTTCATGTAGCAAGAGCAGGCACTATCCTTTGCTTTCTTTGTACTCCTAGTGCTTAGCATAGTGTAGGCACTTGGGCATAATTTCAAATTATTTTCTGGAATGGCTAGGCTCACCGATAGTACATTTATGTGTTTGTCTTTCCACAACTTCTCTGACATTTGTCATTTCCTTCCTTCCTTCCTAATTTCATTAATTCAATGGGTATCAATGTTACTCTTAAATCAGCATACACAGAACTGAACATCAAAATGAGGACTGACCAAGGCAGATTACAATGGTACTATCACTTCTAGTCCTAGATTCTACCATTCGCCTCTCTTAATTTAGCCTGAGTTTGTATTGTCTAGAGGAAAAGCATGGCATAAAGGATAAAGTACTGAACTTGGGGGAAATCAGGAAGACATGAGTTTAAATCTTTCCTCTGACACTTACAAAGCTGTGTGACCCTAGACAAGTCATTTAAACTCTGTGCCTTAGTTTCTCATCTGCATAATGAATTGACTCAATTATTCTTTAAATTCTCTTCTGGCTCGAAATCTGTGAACCTTTGCATTAAGCCTTTTTAGCAGTCATATCAACCGGATTTTTTTTCTCAGAACTCCTGTCTAACCATATCTCTCCCATCATGTATTTATGATGTTGATTTTTTGGTACTGAAGTGTAAGATTTTACCCCTTCTATCTCTATTGAATTTCTTCTTATTAGACATAGCCCAGTGCACTAACCTGTCAAGATCCTTTTGGGTCCTGTCATCCATCATGTTGACTATCCCTCCCAGCTTAATATACCAAACCAATATGATGAGTCTCATTTGTGCTTTCTTCCAAGTCACTGATAAAAATGATAAGCAGTTTAGGAACCAGCACAGATCCCAGGAGCACTCCACTCAAGACCTTCTGTTACTCTGGCATAGACACCAAGTCTAGCCATCCAACCAGTTTTGAATCCATCTTATCTTATTCTTATCTAATACATATCTTTTCCACAGTAAGGTAATAAGATTATTTAAAGAAACAAAACAAAATCTTATTATCATTAGGGCAGCAATTAGAGCCAGGCCTGGAAATAGGAGGTCTTGGGTTCAAATATGGCCTCAGATACATCCTAGCTATGTGACCCTGGGCAAATCACTAAATTCCCATTGTCTAGCCCTTATTGCTCTTCTGCTTTGAAACTGATATTCAAGGTAAAGGTTTATTTTTTTATTTTTTACTAAAATCTAAGTAAATTAAATCCTCTACAATATTTCCCTCATCTACTAATAATTTAGTAATCCTGTCATAAAAAGGAAATAAGGTTAGTCTGTCATGACCTGTTGTTGATAAAGCCACAGCTCTCTTAAGTCACTATTTCCCTTTCTAGATGTTTGCCAACCATCTCTTTAATAATCTATTGTAGGATTTTTCCAGGAAATAAATAGCCTCCAGCCTGCAGACTCCACTTTCTTCTTCTTCTTCTTTTTTTTGTAAATCAGGGAATGCAGTTTTATCCAAAACTGTGTGACCTTTCCTCTTTCCCATGGTCTTTCAAATGTTACAACAGCAGTCCCATCTGCCAGCCCTTATCTGAAGATGCCATTTATTTGGGCCAGGTGACTTGGCACTTCTCAATGGAGACAATGCTCTGTTACTATCTCATTACTTATCTCACTGTTACTCATTCTCCTTGACAGAGAACACAGAAGCAAATTATGAATGAAGAAGAGTGCAGCCAATGCTTGGGTGTCAACTTTTGCCCTCTTTTTCCTCTTAACCTGGCTTTAATGATCTTCTTTGTACTCTTCCCCAAATTTCTCTGCTGATCACCAAGAGCTCTGTGCTTTGGCATTCCTGATACTGTTTTTGCAGAGCCCAGTCAAGAACTTACATTCATCCTCAGACTAAGCCATATAAATTTCTTTTAAAAATCTACATAGGTTGGTGAGATCCCTGTGTATCCACATCAGTCTCTTCACACAAATCCTGTTTTTCAGTTTCAGTGGAATTATTTCCCCATGTGTCTTTGGAATTCCATTCTGAGGCACATCCCCTATTTCATCCCAGGCCGATTTCTCCAGTAACATTTTAGTCCATGTGATTCTACTTAACTTTCCTCTGAATCCTTGGAACTCTTCTTTACTAAAAATCTAGAGTACCTATCAGCAAATGCCCAGACTTCTTTTCCTTATTTGCCACAAATTCAAGGAAAGGATAGATACTTTCCATCCAAAGGATGGAATTGTGAAGATGGGATTAACTCTCCCCTGCCCATTTTTAGATTTAATCACCAGAAGCATATACACCACACTTATCCTTAAGTGGGGGTGGTCTGTGACCCACATATGTGAAAGTGGGTGACAAATCAGAAATCACCGACTGCCTCCTGGGCAGTCCTAAGGAAAACTATAAACTATAATTTGTCCATGTAAAAATAGAGGAAGGCACAGGAAGTGAGGCAAAGAAGCCTCTTTAAAAAGTAGTTATAGGGGGCAGCTGGGTAGCTCAGTGGATTGAGAGCCAGGTCTAGAGACAGGAGGTCCTGGGTTCAAATCTGACCTCAGACACTTCCCAGCTGTGTGACCCTGGGCAAGTCACTTAACCCCCATTGCCTAGCCCTTACCACTCTTCTGTCTTGATTGATTCCAAGGGTTAAAAAAAAAAATGCTTAGTGTGTTAGGTTAGATATCTTACCCTATCCTCTCCCTAATTCCTTACTTTCACCTTTCTCCTTTTGTAAATAAACTACCATTAAAAAAATCATTTGGAATTGAGTAATAATTCCTGGCGACCATACTCTTAAATCATTTAGTCCAACCCTTTAATTTTAACCCTTTACATTCTGGCCTTTACAGAATGAAATATAGCAGAGTGGTAGAGAACTGCTAGGATACACATTGCCAGAAGAGAAGTGTTCACTCAATCAGATATTTTTGCTCAACTGCTATTCTTTGTCATCAGGGGCAATTGTTCCCTGCCAAAAATTACTGATCTAAAAACAAAAGACAATGATTAAAAAAAATGTTTTAATCAATTAAACTATTAGATAGAGGAAACTTCAAGTAATGGAGGACTGGCTCACAGGTTCTCTTTGAAGAGGCAAATACAAAAGATGACAAAATCCAATCCATTAACAAACAATTATTAAGAAACTACCATATTGAGGGCAGCTGGGTGGCTCAGTGGATTGAGAGCCTGCCTAGCCCTTACCACTCTTCGGCCTTAGAACCAATACACAATATTGATTCTAAGATGGAAGGTAAGGGTTTAAAAAAAAAAAAGAAAAAACTACTATATACCTGGTATATGATACTAAACCCTGAGGAATACAAAGACCAAAATAAAAAAATCCTTGCCCTTAAGGAGTTTATAATCTAGCAAGAAGAAAAAACGTACATATATAGATATAAAAAATAATAGAGAATAACTTGGGGCAAGGCACTATCAGCTGGAGAATCAGAAAAAGGCTTCAAGTAAAATGTGATAAAAGGTGAAACTCGGTGGCTCAGTAGATAAGAGTGACAGGCCTAGAGACAGGAGGAGGTTCTCAGTTCAAATCTGTCCCAGACACTTCCTAGCTGTGTGAACCAGGGTAAGTCACTTAAACCCCAATTGCCTAGCCTTTACTGTTCTTCTACCTTGGAACCAATACACAATATTGATTCTAATACAGAAGGTAAGGGTTTTTAGAGTAAAAAAAAAAAAAGAAAAAGTGATGTTTGAGCTGAACCTTGATGGAAGTTAAAAGCTTAGGTGTAGAGTTGAAGAGGGTAAAGAGGGCAGCTAGTACAAAGGGAAATATGAGATTCCATGTCTGAAGAACAACAAATGAGGAAAATAGTTCTGGCTGGACTGGAATAGACGTGGAATGATATGAAATAAGGGTCAAGTTGAAAAGAGTTTTAAATGCCAAACAGAGAAGACTATATTTGATCCTAGAGGTAATAGAAAACCACTGGAGTTTATTGTGCTGGGGAATATCATGGTCAGATCTACACTTTAGGAAAACTGCTATGTGGAGAATAGATTGGAATGGAAAGAGTCTTGAGGCTTGAGACCAATTAGAAAGCTATTGTAAGATCTAGGCAAGAGATGATTAGGACCTAAACTAAGATGGTGTCTGTGTGAATAGAGCAAAGGGAATGAATGCAAGGAATATTGTTAAGATAGAAACAAAAAGATATTATTGGTTATATGGAGTAAGAACCAGGTCTCAGGAATGACCCTGTATAACTGGAAGGATGATAGATAGTGAGCTCAGCAGAAATAATGAAGTCTGGAGGAGAAGTAGGTTTAAGAGGAAAGATAAACTTCTATTTTAGAAATGTTTACTTTAAGATGTCTATGACCCAGATTGAAATGTCCAATGGGCAGCTGGTAAACTCCATAATAAGCTCAGGAGAGAGCTCAGAGCTGGATATATAACACTAAGAGAATCATCACTACTGAAACAATTATGCCATTGTGGTTGATGAGGTTATTAAGAAAAAGTATTAAAAGAAAGACAAGGAAAAGGCCAAAGACAGAATCTTGGAATACAATAAAAGTTAGGGGGTATGTTGTAGCAATGACTGAGATTGTAGTCTGGCAAATAAAAGGAGAACTAATAATTACAAAAATTCAGATAAGGAAGAGTATAAAAGAAGTGAGGTGATCAATTCTGTTAAATGTTGCAGGCAGTGTCAAAAAGGATGAAAACTGGGGGGGGAGGAGTCATTAGATTTGGCATTGAAGAGCTCATGGCAATTTTGGAAAGAGTAGCTTCAATTGAGTGGAATGAAAAGCTAGATTACAGATGATTTAGAAAAGAGTGAAAGATAGTAGAACCATCAAGTATAGATGGCTTTTTCAAGTAGTCTGTCTGAGAAGGGGGAGAGAGATTGGGAGATTGGAGTTTGGAGAGGGAGATGACAATGGGGGAAATCTGCTACAGAAGATAGATAGGGATGGGATGAAAGGATCATGGAGAAGGAGTTAGCTTTGGCAAAAATTTGGTCCAATTCTTCAGCAGAGACTGGAATCAATGAGAGATGATATCAAAGTGTTGTAAGATATAGAGAAGGGGAAAAGAGGAAGTTCATGGCAAAATAAAGTACATAGTAAGATCCTTCCTTGTCACAACTTCCTGATTTCCTTGTCACAACTGTGAGGGTGGGGAGAGAAAAGAAAGTATGGAAGAGTTGCTGTGGTGAGTGGGACAGACAAGCAATTGAATTAAGATTGTCTTGCTGTAGTGAGCAACCAGTTGAGATTAGATGATAAATCTGTAATGGAATAGTTAGCATGGTTGAATGACTCCAGCTCAAATGGAGAGGAGAACTAGAAGTTAAGAACAATCCAGGATTGTGGTGTGGCAATATATGACCTGAGATAATACAGGTGAACAAGGGATGGGAGAATAAAGTAGAGTTGAACTGATAAACTAAAATGCTGGAAACGATTGAAACCAAGGTGGATGGGATGGCTTTTAACAGTACTAATAGAGAGAGGAATTGTAGGTCTCAATAAAGATAAAGAATCCCAGTTTTCCTGAAGAGGAATAAGGCATAAGGCACAATAAACAACATCAGAGGTTCTAGTCAGATAAAGGAATTTCAGAGTCTTTGGTACCACTGTGGATGATGGCAAGATCATGGGTATGCCTATCCCTGTTGGTTTTATCATGCATCCAAAGACAACAAGAAACATCATTTCATGGGATATTTGATCACTTCATGTTGCAGTTCTCATAATAATTATATATAAAAAGAGTGCCATGAAAATAACTGCAGCTTATATATACTTGATGGAATAATGAGAAGGTAAAAAATTTCTATGAAGAATTTGATAAGACCCCCTCAAATTAAATCAACATATATTTTGACACTTGGATTTCAATTGAAACACAGGCAAAGGAAAGGATGGTATGGAAAATATACTGTAAAATGTGGTTCAGGAATAAGAAATAAGAAAGGCCAAGGATTTGAAGATTACCAACCAGAAGTCTCAATCAACAAGTCTTTGTGTCATAAAAATTTTCTTAGGAAAAAAAATTTAGGAATACTGGAAACAGTAAGCACCACATAAAAACATAAGAAATGAAAATGACTAATTTTAACAGAAAAGAAACAACTTCATTACTGATGTAGAATCATTCCTGAATTAGCTGCATGATTTGTCAAAGATCAAAAACTAATACAAAACCAGGATAAAAATAAGAAAGAGTTGACATACAATTTTAAAACTCTAATGAGCCTTAAACAAGCTTATGATGCCCAATAATAGAAAATGGATGGAAGAAAGGCTATCAACACTAATTGTAACAATTTCATAAAAGAAGCTTAACTGATGCATTGCCCTCCCAATATTATTATGAAATATTGTGAAAAGTATTCAGTATAATGCATGGCACATTATCTAGGCATTATCTAAATGCTTATTTTTCCCCTCTCCTTTTGCTAGAGAGATGGGGAACGAGTTGGGCAGAATATAGCATATAATCACTGTGTTAGTTGCTTTTCTTAACTTTTTATTTTTAATGGGAGCTAGTTCAATCTCAGGAGGATATTATATTCAGAAATAAATATGACTATAAAAACAAAAGGTATCAATAAATCTTGATTTTAAAAAGAAAGAAATTTAACCAATTATCATAACAAAGAGACCAAAAAAAGCCCTAGAACTACCTCAGCTATCCAACACGTGATCTCTCTGCCAAAAAGCAATGGCAGCCAAGAACAATATTGGTTTAGAATATAAATTCGTTTGTAAAATCTCTTGAAAAAATGTGGTTGAAGATTACGAGCAGAATCACCTCATAAAACAGCAAGAGGTAATGGATGGGAAAGGCAAATTTAAAAGAAATATAGCAGGAGATCCAACTAACCAAAAGCTATGGGTACTTAAGGATAAAACTAGAAGTATAACAAAAAGATCTGTAAAGTTTTGTTGTTTTTATCTTTTAACCTTGCTTACCATCTTAGAATCAATACTGTGCATTGGTTTCCAAGGGTTAGGCAATGGGGGTTAAGTGACTTGCCCAGGCACACAGCTAGGAAGTATCTAAGGCCATATTTGAATCCAGAACCTCCTCTCTCTAGGCCTGGCTCTCAATCAAATGAACCACCTAACTGCCTCTGCCCCACCCAGTTAAAAAAAAAAACAACCAAAAAACAGATGCTTTTCACCACTGAAAACAGAGGAGCCATGATATTTGGCCTTAAGATCACAATCCTAAGTGTCCTGGCAGAGGAAGTAGAAATGGCACCAAGAAAATAAACATGGTGAAAATAGCTGAATAAGTATCAGCATGCTAGAGTTCTAAAGGACTGATTTTCAATATGATTCACTTGGGAAAAAAAAACTAAAACATTATCATTACTAAAATTAAGTGACTAGGAATATGAAAAAACTACCAACTCATTCAACTACTTACCAATATATATGAAAAAATTTTTGAGAATAATTTATACACATACTGTTGGAATAGGTAGGTTTTCACAACAATATGCTCCAGCAAACCAATCTTTATGATCACATAAAGGTAAGACTAAAAATAAAGGCTGCATTACACCAGTTTTCTGACTATAAAAAAGCTCATGATTTGGTAGAATAAAATGTTATCTTCAAGGTTTACTGTCAACAAAATCTTTTCCATAAATACTAATGTCAAAACCATATAAAAAACTTCCAAAAATGTAATGATAGGGATTACTTTATTTGATGAACTTCTGATTAATAATAAGCAAAGCATAAAACAGGGAAATGTATGCTCACCAAACATAGACACCACTTTCATGAAGTAAGTCCAATTCAGAGCTGGAGAAGTTGAAGTTGAAGAAAGATTCCCCACAGATGAAGATGTACTCTAGAAGTTATTTGCAAATGACACTGTTGATTAAATCAATATTGCAAAGCCTCCTAAATAAGAACTATAATCATTCAAAAGAACAAGCATTAACTATCACAACAGAAAAACTAAGTAGATAAAAAATGCCCATCAATATATATGTACTTGAGTCATACAATGCATAGAGACAAACAGCTAGGCCCAGAACCAAACAGAAAGATGGGCTGGAATGTTTTGGAGAAATTGTCCACTACTTTTTCCTGAAACAATGGTTCATCTTTGTAACATCAACTTTTTTTCTGTACTTCCAATGATGTTGTATGGCTACAGGTCATGAAATACTAATCTCCAAAAATTTGAAATGGAGGATTACTAAAAAGGCAATGAAATGGCACATGGTGGACATGAACAGTTTGGGTTGACACATTACAAATGATGAATTATGCAGAAGTGGTATAAAGGATGCCAAAAGAAAAATGTGACCAGAAAGAAAAAATAGACTGAGTCACATAGCAAGAAAAAGAAACAACTGATGAATAGCCCATATGTTCTAATGTGGATAGAAAGAGAGGGTCCCTAATACAGAGTGAACCTCACAAAATGAATTTATGGGAGGATGAGAATTGAAATTACACAATCTGACCAGGCAAGGGTGGGCTGCGTATCACTAAAAGAAATGCATCAATGAGATCATTGATCCAACAAAGTATTACAGTTTTTTTAAATGGGAGGGCTGAACTCCATGACCTCCAAGGTCCCTTCAGTTATAAATTCTGTGATCTCTCAGTTCTAAACTTCTATAACGAGAAAATTAACCATAATTAAGTTCTTTCATTATAGTCATAGGGCTCAAATCTAACAAAATTTTCATTGAGAAGGAGTAATCAGTGGTTGAGGTTAGGGGTTTTTGAGTCACTGATATTCAGTCCAGGAAAGATGCACAGAACCAGAAAGGAAACAAGTTAGAAGATAAGAGACAGAATCTACTGCATAGTTTCCCTGGAAATAAAAAATAAGGAAAAGAAGATCTGTGGTTTAGCAAGTAAATCTACAACTTCAGAGAGAACAAGAAATGGAAAAGGAACAAAGAAGAAAAAAAGCATGACCTAATGAGGAGCATAATCTCTATTAAAATTATTTAAGAGAGATATGGCCAAGAAGGTCAAGAAATAGTAGCCTAATGTAAATTCCTCAAAGATAAAGATTGTCTCACTTTTATATTTATAATCTGAAGGCCTAACAAAGTATTTGACCCAGGGTATTGATCTGCTCACATTGATAATGGGGTAAGGAGGCCAGTATGGAAAATTAAAATATATAAAAACACAAAAATTTATGTTAACCATTTGCTTTACCTCCCTCCCCACCAAACTTTTTATCAAAGGGGCTAACAGATGACCAAACTGCCTAACTTAAACTTCTCTCTTGCCATGTCCCAAGTGAACTCAGGGTAAGTACTATAATCAAAACATGGGTAGCAGAAGGGAGGAAAAAGAAGAAAAAGTTCAGTCTTCCTTGGATAATCTGACTCTAAATGGTATCATATCTTGACAGCCTATGAGAGGGACAGTCAAGATGACAAAAGTGAAAAGGACAAATTTTGCCTCCATTCTCCCAAAACTTCTTTCACAATGCAAAGCGAAGGCTGGAGCTAGGAGAAAGTGGTCATCAGTTTCTCTCAGATGGTCTAAAAACCCCCAAAGGCAAAGGAAGAGCTGCAGTAAGAAGCCCAGATAGTCCAAAAACTCCAAAATCTCCCTCAGAAAAAACACGGTATGATACGTCACTTGGTCTGCTCACCAAGAAGTTCATTCAGCTATTGAGCCAATCCCCAGATGGGGTCTTGGATTTGAACAAGTCAGCCGAAGTGCTTAAGGTGCAAAAGAGGAGGATTTATGATATCATCAATGTGCTGGAAGGCATCCACCTCATTAAGAAGAAATCTAAAAACAACGTTCAGTGGATGGGCTGCAGTCTATCTGATGATGGGGGCATGCTGGCTCAATGTCAGAAGGTATGTGGAACCAAATTCTGAGCAAGAAAATCAAGAAAAAAGTCATAGTGAATTGAGTAATTTTTCTAGCTGAAGGAAGCTTAGGAAAAT
The DNA here is from genome assembly GCF_027887165.1 of Monodelphis domestica. NCBI lineage: Eukaryota > Metazoa > Chordata > Mammalia > Didelphimorphia > Didelphidae > Monodelphis > Monodelphis domestica. The sequence continues at coordinate 378,562,540 of NC_077230.1, read as the reverse complement.
AGATAATGCAATATGCAGAAAATGGGGTGGGGGCTGGTTAGGACTACAATATAGCAACAGTGGTAGCACTGAGTTTTAACAATAGTAACAGTGACAGAGAGCACCTAGTGCCCAAGACCAGTAAGGGAATGGAACACCTGGGCAGAAAGACATTAGCACAGAGAGCAGAAATGGGTGCCATCTATCAGATCTATTCCCTCTTACCCAGTTTAGGGGCATAATTTCTGGGGAGAAAAGGGGTAGTCATGAGAGAGTAAGGACTGCAGAACACCGACCAGGGGACTGCTTTCCAGACCCACACCATAATGGAAGCACTGAAAATTAACAGGCTATCAGACTGAGCAGTGAAAGCAGAACATAAAAGACAGCTCAGGCTAGTCACACCCCCCCCCCCCCCACCAAAGAAGAGCAGAACCCAACTCCCTAAAATAAAGTCCAAAAAATGAGCAAGCAACAAGAGAAAAAACCTGACCATAAAAAGTTACTAGGATGACAGAGAAGTTCAAGTCACAAACTCAGGAGACAATGACTTGAAAACATCTACAAGCAGTCTCAGAGAAAAATGCAAAATGAATTAAGTCACCAAGAATTCCTAGAAGAGTAAAAAATTGTTTTTTTTTCCAAAAAGCAAAAAAGTGATTTTAAAAATTAAATAAGAGTGGTAAAGGAAAAAATGAGAAAAGAAATCAGAACTATGCAATAAAACTATGAAAAGAGAATTGGTAACTTGGTAAGAGGACATATATGAAAAAAATACTTAATAAAATAACTCCTTAAAAATCAGAATTGGCCAAATGGTAAAAGGTACAAAAATCTCACTGAAGAAAATAATTCCCCCAAAATTAAGACTTAGTCAAGTAGAAGCTAATGTCTCCATAAGGCAAGGAATAATAAAACAAGGGCAACTAGATGGCTCAGTGAATACAGAGCCAGGCCTAGAGACAGACACTTTCTATGTGGCCCTGGGCAAGTCACTTAATTTCATACCTAGCTCTTACCACTCTTCTGCACTGGATTTGATAATCAATACGGAGTCTAAAGACAAAAAAAAGTGGTTAGAAAAAAAAAGAATTATTGACCTAGCTGAAATCCATGAACAAAAAAAGAGCTCAGACATCATATTTCAAGCAAAGGGAAACTGGTCAGAGGGCAAAGTAGAAATGGAAAGAATCAAACTCCTAAAAGAAATCTTAAAACAAAAACTCTCAAGAATACTCTATCCAAATTCCAGAGCTCCTGGGTCAATGAAAAAATATTGTAAATGAACAGAAAAAAAATAATTCAATGATTGATAAGTGGTCAAGGGATATGAATAGGCAGTTTTCAGATGCAGAAATCAAAACTATCAATAATCACATGAAAAAGTGTTCTAAATCCCACCAATTTAGAGAAATGCAAATCAAAACAACTCTGAGGTACCATTTCACAATGCCAATTGGCCAATATAATAAAGGAAAACAATAATTGGTGAAGGGGATGTGGCAAAATTGCGATATTAATGCATTGCTGGTGGAGTTGTAAACTGATCCAACCATTCTGGAAGGTAATTTGGAATATGTTCAAAGGGCTTTAAAAGAATGTATGCCCTTTGATCCAGCAATATCACTACTGGGTTTGTATCCCAAAGAGATAATAATGAAAAATGTTTGTACAAAAATATTCATAGACACACTCTTTGTAGTGGTAAAAAAACTGGAAACTGTGAGGGTGTATATCGATTGGAGAATGGCCGAACAAATTGTGATATATGATAGTGATAGTGAACTGGAGGACTTCTTTATGAATTGGAAAGACTTCCATGAACTGATGCAGAGCAAAATAATGAGAACCAGGAGAACATTGTACACAGTGGAATGATCAAACGTAATTGACTTTGCTACTAATAGCAATGCAATGATCCAGGACAACCCTGAGGGACTTATGAGAAAGAATGCAATCCACATTGACAGAAAGAACTATGGAAGTAGAAACTCAGAAAGAAAAAAAAAACCCACATATACTTGTTTATTACTCTATTACAAAAATTATTACTCTATTACAAAAATGAATGATATGGAAATGGGTATTGAGTGATAATACATGTATAACCCAGGGGAATTGCTTGTTGGTTCCAGGCAGGGGGAGGGAAAAAAAGAATCATGTAACCATGGAAAAATACTTTCAAATAAATAAATAAATAATCTTTTTTTAAATTCAAATACCATGGAGCCCCAGTTAGAATCACACAAGATTTAGGAGCTACCACAGTAAAGGAGAGGAGAGTTTGGAATGATATTCCAAAATGCAAAAGAGCTAGGATTACAACCATCTGGATGGGTTCTAGAAGAAAAAAAAAATATATATATATATATATGTATGTTTATACACCCACCATACACATAATTGGATACAGAAATTTATCTTACCCATTAGGAAAGTAGAAGGGATAAAGACCAAGAGAAAAGAGGCAGAAGTGAGAGGAGAAGGAAAGATAAGAGAAAGGGTAAATTAGGGGAAGCAGTGCTCAGAAGCAAAATAGACTCTTGAGGAAGAGACAGGTTAAAAAAAAGAAGACAGTTTATGGGGGATCCTAACATGGGAATACAGATATTCAAATATTTAGCTATGTTTAAATGTTATCCTTAACCACTTGAAAGATTTTATAAAATATCTTGTTAAGGTTTTTCAGTTTTGGAAGTAGGATGAGATTTTTGAAGAAAGCAAGTTCCACAGGGTTCTAGCAAAACTAATAGTGTACTAGAAGTGGATGTTTAGCAAAGGGGCAAAAAAGGGGCTGGCAGCCTATAAGAAATAAGCAAGAAAGCTCTACCTGGTGCAATGTAGGACTAACTTTCCAACAAAACAATATTTAAATATTAAGTTACATTTAGAATGCACAGCTCCTTGTTCATAGAACTAGAATTCAAAACTTCTAAAAACAGTCAAATACAAAGAAACAAGGGTTCCAGCTATGCTATTTACCAGTTGTGTGGCCTTGGATAAATCACTTAACCTCGGAGTTCCTTTTCTCATTCATAAAAAAGGAATAACAATACTTCTACCGCTTATCTCAAAAATTTGTTGCAAGGAACAAATTATAAAACACTCTGAAAACAAACCCTTTAGCAGGACTTAAGTATGAGCTATTAATATAATTAACATTAACTGTACATCTTTTCATTATTCATTAAAATGAGTACAAGAACTTTTACCTGCCAAATAAAAACCTCTGGGTGACACTGTAAGTCTGGTTCAAAATTGATTGATTTGGGCTGTATCAAACCCCAAACTATAAATATGCTTTAAAAAATAACTTAGATTAACTTTCTCCCAAATTAATCCAAATATTTGAGTTTTAATAGTAACTAGTTATTACTCCAAAGATGAGAAATCTATTCTTTCCACTTTTTGGAACACTTAAAGAGTATAAACCATAGTCAAATAAAGAGCTCTACTTACAAATCTTTCCCAGATAATGGAAACTTAGCCCTTTAAACACTCAACAGTTTTATTTAGCCATTTTTCATAGACATATTTTCAAAACATATTACAAATGTTCCTTTCTTAAATAAAGCATAGTAAACATAAATTAAACTTTACTTGATGAGTCAGGATCATCATTAGAAAAACAATGACCATACTGCATTGAGGTGTGTCAAGCTATTTACTCCTACATCCCTTCCCACCCCCACCCCTCATGCTTTTACAACTCTTCTGTAAGCTTTTTATAGTTTTGTCCCTTCCTCTGCTGCCAGCTGTCACTTCTATGGTCATATATCCTACTGCTTCTAAATCTGCAGTCTTATTTTACACACATTTGCTCATAGAAGAGTATGAGTGCAACACTCCCTCCCCCCCTCTGAGGTAAAGTGCATGGGCTTTATGAGAGGTATTGACCCAGGAGAAAATGTTTTAAATTGTTTTTAACTACAAGAATATCTTTGTTATGGCTAAGGTTGTGAGAACTTGCTATACTTGGGAATTGATTCCTTTTCCTGACCAATATTTTTCATTAAAATTCTTCTATTTTGGATAGCAAACATCAGTACTTTGGACTCCATTCATTTGAATTATTAACTCAGATTTCTTGGGTTCAAGTCTGCCTTTGTATTCTCTGACTAATTCTAAGCCACACTTCACTTCTATCTGCCAACAAGCATTTATCAAACACCTACTATGTGCCCGGATGTTGTTTGTCTCTTATTTTGGAAGAGGACAATGACATCACAGAATGATATATTGACTTGCTTGTCAACTAGATTCAAATAAGGCAGAGTTGCATGAAGTTGTCAGTCTCACGCTCTCTCCTACAGCCAACAAGTCCAGTGGAAAGACAAAAGTCAGGAAGACTGGAGATGACCCAGGATGTAGTAGGTGACCATGGCTTCTTTGATGTCTGACCAAGATGTAGATGTTCCACAGCCCCTGTTTCTTCCACCATCATTGCCACTGGAACAAACTGTTCTTGTCCACTCATTCCCCCAGCAAATTAGGGCAGACAGTCCCCTAACCCAGAGGTTTACAACCTGTTAGTTACCCTTAACCTGGTTTAGTTCCTTTTCTAAGACTATTTTATCAGGATATGGCCACTGTATATGCTATAGCTTCTTAGAATGAGAATTGGGTGACAGGTGGACACCAAAAGCAGATGGATAAGTAGCCCTGAAAAGGATTTGGCAAGCCCTTATACCAGAGATGTTAGTCCTCCTTGAACACCCCATATATTCCATAATACAATATGCAATGTTAAGCACTTACTTTATATAGGGACCAATTTTTAAATTACCTCACTCCCCCTCCATTAACCATGCTCTATTTTGTCAACATTCAGTGGAGTGCTGGTAAATGTTTAACAGACAGGTGATGGAGGGGAAGGGATGTCTATTTAAACATTTAAGTTTAAACAGCAAGTCTAGACAACCAATACAACAATAAATCAAGACCTGATTTGTATTGATCTGACATTTCTGAGGTGGCAGTACTCAAAATGAAAATTTAAGTCAACTCTCTGAATTTGGTTCAGCTCTCATGCCAGGTGCTAGTCATCCCCAAAATACTACAGACACACCAAGTTACAAAGACAAAAATGAAACAGATCCCTGTCCTCAATGAGTTTACATTCTACTGAGGGGGACAACAGTACGTACAAAATATGCTTTTTTTTTAAAGTTAAGGAGAGGTTCATGGAAGGCTTCATATAGAAGATGTCATCTGAGGAGAGTTTACAGGAAACAAGTCACAGTTAGAGAACATAATATGGAATATTAACCAGCAAAGGAGACCAAGAAGGAGCAGGCAGACCAGACAAGTAGAAAGCCAAAAGACTAGTGTAACAAATCCTGAAAGGAGATATCCCAGAGTAAACTCAGAAAATTAATGGTACAAACAATCTTTTTTGTGTGTGTGGAGGGGGTGGGAGAGTTGAAGAATGGAAATGTTCATGAGGTCCTGGATTCAAATGTGGCCTCAGGCACTTCCCAGGTGTCTTACAAGACCCTGGGCAAGTGACTTACCAATTGCCTAGTCCTTACCGCTCCTCTATCTTGAAAACAATACTTAGTATTGATTCTAAGATGAAAGCAAGAGTTTAAAAATAAATAAGTAAAAAAAGGGAAATGTTCAATATAGTTATTCCACAAGAAATGACATATCTAAGAGGCAATGAGGTATAGTGGAAAGTGTACTGAAGTTGGAATCCAAGAACCAAGGTTGGAGTCTCTGTTTGACACTTAATTAGCTGTATAACCCTGAGGTCAATTAACCCTTCTGCTTTTCAGTTTCTTTATTTGTAAGATGGAGTTCATACTGCACTATTCTTAACCTACAAGAATCAAATGAGATCTTCGTAAGTGGTGTTTGTGAGCTATTATTATTGTAATACAATGTTAGTTGTACATCCCTTATTCATTAAAGCAGATAAAAAGACCTCAATCTAGCAAAACAGCCTGATAATGTTTTGTTAGCCTCATTCATATTTATTTCTTTGGACTCTGTCAAATGCAAAGTAATAAATGAGTTTTATAAAACAGTTGCTATTAAGATTGCCTTTTTCCTCACTTGATCCAAATTTCTGAGATTTTATCATACCTCTAATTACCAAAAGATAGAGAAGAACAAATTTTCCCCCATTGATAGAGCAAACACAGAAACATAGTTAAGTAAACCATCCTGAAACAGATAGCTTCATGAGGCTGGCAAAGAACTCAACAGGTCATCCTACATTTTGTTGCCTCTAGGTAGCATCCTAACAGATGCTAGTTTATTTTAGTTATCACCACTGCAAATCCATTTCAGCTCAAGAATTACATTGGACCTTCCACAAAAGGTCTTTTCAGACAAAGGAATTAGATCCAACAGAGCTGTCTCTAGTATTATCTGCTTTCTGATCTCTAGCCCAAAAGGATATAAACAAAAAGGACCAATACTAAGCATCTAATAAATCTTAAAGGAGTAAAATTCCACTAACTTACCTTCCATTAAAATTAGGGTAGAATACAGTAGGCTAGAGATGATGTTCTTCATTATCTAATGAAAGATCTCTAGACAGGATCAGAAAGAGATCTTCCCTTTAGGACAACACAGTAGAAAGGGAAGGTCATATCAAACACCTCCATAAATATGCATCATTTAATATATGACCTGTCCAAATATAGTATGAAGTGAAGCAGCTGACCTACTAGCAAAAGAAGTTAAAATTTAGCCCAAAGGAAAGCCCTTAGAGGGCAGGCAGAAGAGACATGATTATTGTCTTCAAATATATGGTTGGAGGGCTATGTAGAAATGACAATGATAAAATTTCAGGGCAATAGGGAACTTAATGATAAGTTCAATTCACTAATTTTATAGATGAAGAAACCAAGGTCCATAGGAGAGGACATTCAAAAGAATAAATCACTAGACAGTTGTTGCTGCTCTGGAACTCCCAGACCAGTGCACTTTCCCCACTACATCAAAATTAAACTCAGAAAGCAGAAGTAGGATGGATAAGCAAAAATTACAGAGACAAATTTCAATTTCACCTATAAACTTCGTAACAATTAGATCTCTTCAATATTTCAAGAACATGTGATTTTTCTTGTGTGAGTATTCTTTCCACCAATGTAGATTCATAATTCCACTATATAAGGTGTCACTTTGGCAAAAAAATTTCAAATTGATCACCTTTCTGTTAGCACTGTGTAAACCATCACTTTTCTACTCAAACTTTAGTAGCTCCCTACTGTCTACTAGGGTAAATTGTTTCTTGAAATTCGGCTAGGCTGGTCCACAAAACACAAACTCTGTGGGCTGTAATACTCAAAGGCCTTTCTATTAGAACCTCTGACATAACTTTTGAGAAACTAGGGTAACTGCCACTTCATAATGAATGAAAAAAACATTTAAGTGTTTACTCTGTACCAAGCACTGTCTTAACCACTAACAATACAAAACAGAAAAGTAAACCTGTTCCTGCTCTCAAGAAGCTCACAATGGAACTGGGGAAGACAATACACAGAAGGGATCAGACATAGGCCCACAGAAGGGACCAGTAGTCCTAAAAGTATAGTTGGAGGGTAGATGGCAAGGCTTGGGAGTCGTTAGACTGCAACTGGTAGGTCAGAAGGCAACCAATGCCCAGGATGTTGAGAGCATATTGGAAGGAGAGATGGTATGGCCCAGTGGTCTTATATTTTACAAAAAGGATTACAGCTGAAGACTACCTATTCATACAATTGGCACAAGCAACCATTTCTATCTCTGCCCAGCTGGCTGGAAGATGGAGAATTGACCTGTGCATTGGCATGGAAGAGCCTGAGGGGGAAGAACCAAACAAAAGTAAAGAGAAGTTTGGAGAAGAGCACCACCTGTGATGCCAGCTTCTTCTTGGGCCCTCTCAATGGGGTAAAAGGCAGGCTAGAGCCAAGGAGAGGAAGTACTACCTCTGGTTGATCAAAACAAGTTACTAAGTAACTTGTCAGTTACCAAATCAGATTAATTTGGTCTTTCCTGTACACATATCCCTTCTCTCCTCTCTGGTCTCACTGACACCACCCAAATAGGCTCTATCTACTATATCTTGCTTATTTTTATCACCTAAATGTCCCCCTCTATTCCTCCCCTTTCCCCTCAGAGAGCAATCCCATATGACAAAAATACTTTTAGGGGAAAAAATAGAAATAGAAGAGAAAAAAATCAGCATGACTGTACATTTTGCAGATGTGGAAACTAAGGCAAACAGAGGTTAATTTGTTTGTTTGTTTTAACCTTAACAGCTAGGAAGTGTCTGAGATTGGATCTGAAATCAGATCTTCCTGGTGCTCTATCTACTGCACCACCCAGCTGCCCCTAAGTGTGAACAGAGCAAACATAGATTTGTTTCCCACATTCCAGAAGCTAGACATTGCAGGACAAATAAAAAGTACTTTGGACACAAAAATGTGTAGCAAAAGTATACATATACAATTTATTATCACAAGTGATGGTTCAGGCTGAGTTCTGTATGAATTTTAATAATAATTAAGAGGGGAGGGGGCAGCTGGGTAGCTCAGTGGATTGAGAGCTAGCCCTAGAGATGGGAGGTCCTAGGTTCAAATCTGGCCTCAGCCACTTCCCAGCTGTGTGACCCTGGGCAAGTCACTTGACCCCCATTGCCTAGCCCTTACCACTCTTCTGCCTTGGAGCCAATACACAGTATTGACTCCAAGACAGAAGGTAAGGGTTTTAAAAAAAAAAAAAAGAGGGGAAAGAAAAAAAAAGGTTCTTTCAGTCAAGTGAGCAGAGCAAAGAGAGCCAGAGACTCACACCAGCAGCACTTTACCAAAAGCACAAGCTCCAGGAAAAAAAAGAGCCCTGCAGGACGGGTCTCAGCCAAATTTATCTCCCAAGCATCCTTACATAAAATGAGGAAGTAACTTAAAAGGATGCTGGGAATGTAGCTCAGGTGTCGCAAATTTTCCATCTGCACAGTTCCCTCTACAAATAAAACCACAGATTTAGTTGTTTTGCTTTAAAAAAAAAAAAAGATGAGATAGATATTATTAAGGGGGGGGAAGGTATTTTGAGCAGCTGGCCTTTTGAATAAGATATTACATATCCTTACACAAAAGGATAATATTGTTTGAAACAAAATACTCAGAAGGACCATGGTTTTGACTCAGTCTGACATTTAGATTCTTTTTTTTTTTTTTAATAAAACCTTTACCTTCTGTCTTAGAATCAATACTGTGTATTAGTCCCAAGGCAGAAGAGTAGTAAGGGCTGGGCAATGGGGGTCAAGTGACTTGCCCAGAGTCACACAGCTGGGAAGTGTCTGAGGTCAGATTTGAACCTAGGACCCCCCCCACCCCATCTCTAGGCCTGGCTCTCAATCCACTGAGCTACCCAGCTGCCCCCATTTATACTCTTATGATATAAGCAGATAGAAAAACATGGGGGCTAGGTGAGAAAGGAGGAATAAGAGCTAATGATATAGTAATTACTCAAAAAATATTGGCTGACAGGACCAAACCAAACCATCCCTGATATGGTTCTTAGTGATAAAGTACAGTGGTTCAGGGCTGAAAAAGTAACTCTCAAGATATTAAAGACAAAGGATAACATTGTACAAATTGATTAGGAATCAACTGTAGCTAACGAAGTCAGACTATTACATGGGAATTGAATGAAGTCCCTAACACCTAAGCAATGAAAAGAAGATACAGAGTGGGAAGAACACTCAGACCTAGAACTAACTCCGTCACTAGTAGTTAGGTATCTGACCATGGCCATTCAGGTCCTCAGAGCCATAGTTTCTCCTTGGTAAAATGAAGGCACACGAGGGACATCGAGGTGGATCAACATATAGAGAGCCAGGCCTGGAGACAGGAAGATCTCAGTTCAAATCTGTCCTTAAACATGTACTTATATGTGTGACCCTGGGAAAATCATTTATTCCAAATTATCTAGCTCTTGCTGCTCTTCTGCCTTGGAATTGATAATTGGTTTTGATTCTAAAACAAAAGGTAATGGTTTTTAAAAAATAAAAAAACGAAGGGACAAGAACAGATAATGCTATATACACAGTACCTTGGAGAACTAACATTTTCTGTTGTTTGGTTCTAATTAAATAAAGAGAGGAAAGTTACATAAAATGGCAGAGCAAAACCCAGTATAACTTAAAACCCAAACCCAACATAGCAGTTCTATTGGTGGTCCCTTTCCAGTTCTCTGTGACAGTGGGCACTGCCCTCTGAAGACCATCAAAATTCTATAGGGGTTAAAAACAACTTAGAAAAGAGGCACAACTCCAAATGTAATGCATCTCTTTAAGCTGTATTCTAAACACGGAATGTTTATTATCTCAAATACTAGGACTGTAGGATGAGAAATATTCTCATAAATTTTATGGTAACCAAATTTTTTTGGTCTGGACCTGACTGCTTTGATATAGAAAGGTGCAGGTGAAGAAACACCTTCAACCAATACAACCAAAGGCAACTTCTACAGTTTATGATCTTACAGATTTGTCTGGGACCCTATTGACATGCCCATACACTAATTATCCTTCATGCCTGGAATGTTCTCCTTCCTCCCCTTATCTCTTCATTTCTCAGACTTCTTTCACAACTCAGCTCAAATCTCACTTTCTGTAAGAGGCCCTTCTGGGTCCCACAGCCACTGGTACCTTTTCTTCAGAAATTACCTTCTACGTATCTTACATATATCTAGTTATTTACATGTTGTTAGCTCCTAGAGAGCTTCTTTAGGACTCTTTTTCACCTTTTCTATCACAAGAAGTTAGCATGGTAACTGGAACACAGGAAAGACTTAAAAAATGCTTGTTAACTGAGTAAGAGGGTAAAGTAGCTTGCTCAAAGACATACTACATCCAGTGTGTGTTAGTCAGGACTTCTATCTAGGTTTTCCCTCCTTTGACTCTAATTCTTTACCGAATAGACCATGCTGTTGGTGGGTCAACATTAAGGTTTACATTTCAGTGCAAGCCAATGTCTTATTTCCATATTTTTCAAGTTGCTCCTTTTCTGGGAAAAAAATCAATCGACATTTGTATGTATTTACTATGTCCCAGACACAGAGCTCTTGTACACTAAAAAGAAGAATCCCATGCTAAAGAGGAGATAATCCAATAACTAACAGAGGCTAGCTCAGAATCCTTCATAGTTTAACTGTAAAGAAGAGGCCTAGAGTTCTGAAAGCAAAAAGGCAGGCAAAAGTTAATAGCTATTCTCAACACTTTGTCTTTATTCGTATGTAAAAAATAGTATGAAAAAGCAAATTTCTCATAGAGACTTCCATATCTGAGAATTTCTCTTATGCATTCAACAATTTTAGTATCTATTCTTCTCTTTTCTCATTCAATTCTGTTTGGCTTCTAAGTTAAGAAGTGTGTTTCATTTGCATAAATGGTAACTATTCTGAGATAAGGGGGTGGGCTTTACCATTCATAACTATACATTTGAATTCTCTGGAGTATCATTCATACTTCAAATGGAGCAGGAAAAAAATACTCATTCAGTTTCCCTTTAATGGCGACTAACACACGAATGATTATAACATTAGCTTCTGAAGGGCTAGAGGGTGGTCTCCAAATGCTAGCTATCAACTCCAATCATTCTGAATTCATTGTGGTCCATATTGACCAAAGGGCCACTGCCAGTTCCTTTGACCAATTTCACCCATGGTGAAAAATGTGAAGATTATGAAACATACCTATTAACTAAATAGGCTTTACAAAGTTATAAAGTATCTGCGTACAGTGCCATCATAATAGTAAAATATTTTACCAAATAGTCTCAGAATAGAAATTAGCAAAGAAGCAAACTTAACCAAAACTCAGTAATAGCTGCTCTCTAAGCACTGATTTTTCTAGCTAAGAATATGAGCTCTTGGGAGGGAATATAAATGTAAGGGAATAGTAGTTCTTTACCCCTATCTAGTTTTAATCAGTAGCAGAAATTGAATTTACACAGATCTGCATAAATTATCTAGTTGTCTGTGCTCCTCTCATACATTTAAACTTAATAAAAACTTAATAAATAAAATTTAAACTTAATAAAAATAACTTGGCTATCTTTAAAGTTGTCATATCTTGAATTCTTCCCTCTATCCCTACTTTCCCCACTTGACAAACTCAAATATGACAGAAGAACAAAAGGAAGGCTTGTCTATCCAGCACACCTGGAGATAACAATGCATATTTATACAGTTCTTCATAGTTTACAAAAAACTTTTCCTCACAATAGGATGTTGTGAGGTAGATAATACAAATATTACTTCCATTTTATTGGTGAGGAACTTGAGGCTTAGAGACATTTTAAATTTATCCAGATTACAAAGCTAATACTTGCACCAAAATTGGAATCCAGGTCTTTCACTCCCTGCCCTACCCAGTCATCCTGCTGTACTGGCCTACTAGCAACTCTTCCAATATGCCCATCCATCCTCCCCATCTCTATCTCCAACCTCTAGGCCTCTGCACAGGACATTGTTCTGTGCCTGGAATACTCCTCCCTCTCATCTGGGACTCTTGGTTTCCTTTAGGACTATCCTCCTTCTATAGAAGGCCTTTCCCCCAACTATCCTAAAATACGCCCTCCTTCCAGAATACCTTCATCTACCCTGTAAAGATCTTCTATAAACTCAAGTTTATGTACATATCACTCCCACTGGAATGTCCATTTCATGAGGCCAAGGACTAAGGGTCCTTTTTTTGCTTTTCTCATTGACTGACTGGTGGAAGTCTCAACTCCAATCAAGCAGATTTTCTACTATACCACACTGCTGGACCTGCATTTACTGCCTTTTACTACCCCACTTAACTCAAATGTCAAGATATCTCAGCTTTAACATAGAGAAGGAGGAAGAAGGTAACTAAAGCAGGAGTCACTGAACCCAAGAGGAGAATGAATCATCGCAATTATAGTACAAATATTTCAGTCAACACTTGTAAAGCACATGCTCTGTACAAAGGACTAGAAGAATATGGAGGGGTCAGAGCTTAATCTCTGTGCCACAAGTTTGTATCTGCAAAAGCCTGGACTTAAGGGTCACATTCTAAAATCTGTACCATTTCCTATGTCCCAGGTTTTTTTAATCCTTCCTTTCCCTCCTGCTCTGCCTCTTTCTGTCACTTCCTAGGTGACTGCTGGAAAATCACTTTGCTTCTTCAGGTTTCAGTTTTCTCATTTGTTAAATGAAGGTGAATATGGCTGCCTGAGCAGGAGGCAAACTGCCTGGCATCTCCATTCTAGCAAAACACTGAAGTGCAAACCAATGTGAATCATGATCAAGACATCCAATAAGAAACTAAAGAAAGAGAGCTTTCTGTAGACAAAAAGTCAGCTAGAAAGCCATGGACAGCAGGAAACAGGACCATCCAGCAAATCCAGCAATAGTGCTTTGTAGTCTCCCAGGGTTTCTAAAGGCAGGATGGGTAATGTCTGAAGGCACTAAGAACAGAGGTTGCCCCAATGAAAGTTCCAGTAAACTCCAGGGTAGGCAGCTTGGAAGTCTCAGGGAACAGCAAGTAGAGACCAGCTCCCAAGCACATAGCCACAGGGCTCAGAACAGGAGTAGCCCAGGTAAATGGCCTCTTAGGTTGAGGTGCCACAGTGGGTTCAAAAGATATAGCGCTCAGCCTCAAAGACTCAGGGGAGCCTAGCTCTGGAAGGTGGGAGTCAATGCAAAAATCTGGGAGACAGAGGGCAGCTGGGTGCCTCGGATTGAGAGCCAGGCCTAGAGATGGGAGGTCCTGGGTTCAAATCGGGCCTTAGGCACTTCCTAGCTGTGTCACCTTGGGCAAGTCACTTAATACCCATTGCCTAGCCCTTATATATAAGTGGAAATTTTGTATACCTTTGGACTTCATCTCCCAACATTCTTTCCTCATCCCAAAATTCCCTTTTTCCTTTCTTGTACATGCATTGTTACATTGTTTATAAGTGAAGGTGGCTCCTCCCTCTCACTCACCTTGTCCTAATGGGAGGCTGGTGAGCTCTTTCTGTCTAGCCTTTTACTTTCCCTTTGCTTCAAGTTAAATAATAATAAATATAATACTTGGAGAATTGAATATTAATTTTAAAAATTTACACTTATCACTCTTCTGCCTTGGAACCAATACACAGTATTGAGTCTAAGGTGGAAGGTAAGGGTTTAAAAAAAAAAGAAAAAGAAGCTGGGAGACAGGCAGTTAGGAACCACAGTGGATAGAATTAAGTTCAAATCTAGCCTGAGACTCTTCCTAACTGTGTCACCTTGAGCAATTCACTTAACCCCCACTGCCTAGTCCTTGCCATACTAAGCAGAAGGTTATGGGTTTTTTTTAAAAAGAGAAAGAAAGAACCCAGGAGACACAGGATAAGACCCACTCCCTACCCAAAAGCATAGGGAGGAAGGGAGAGGGAAAGAAAGCTTGGTCCTGGCCCAAAGCCCTGAATCAGGAACTAAAGGTGGAGATGAGTATATAAGGAAAGAAAGATGGAGATGAGTATATAAAAGAAAACACTAACTTTTATAAAAAATTATTACAAATTTACAGATTCCTCAAAAAGAGAGAATGACTCTATAACAATTAAAAGCAGAGACTCAATAGGAAAACATGGATTTTCCATAAGGACTTCCTGAATATCTAGAAGAAATGAAACGAGATAAATAATAAAATAAAAGCTTTATAGGAAAAGAACTGAGAAAATGAGAAGCTTAGTAAAGAAAGTGGTAAACCTTACCCAATTAGCAGACTCCTTAGAAATTTTATTAGATAAGGGGGCACCTAGGTGGCTTGGTAGATAGAGCCAGGCCAGGAGATGGGAAGTATCTGACCTTAACACTTCCTAGCTGCACAAATCATTCATCCCCAATTGGCCTAGTCCTTACAACCCTTTTACCTGGAACAGATATCAAAATTTGATTCTAAGATAGAAGATAAGGGTTTTTTTTTTTAAGGAAATTATAATAGAAAAAATAGAAATCAATGACTATAAAATAATAAGAAATAAAAATCTCAAAATATTGAGGAAAATATAAAAGAATGTAATTATCTGATATCAAAACAACTAACCTGGAAAACAGGTTAAACATCAGTAGACTCCCTAAAAATTATGATTTTTAAAAATTCAGATACTATATTTCAAGAAATCTTAAAAGAAAACTGCTCAGACTTACTAAACAGAAGGAGAAGACAGGGAAAATACACTAATTTATCTGTAACAGAAACTTCTGACAAAGGCTTGCTATATAACATATATAAACAATTAAAAGAGATGTAAATATAGATAAAAGACCAAGTCATTCCCCAATAGACGAATGGTCAAAGAACATGAGCAAATTATTTTCAAAAGAATTGCCAACTATTAATCTTATGAAAGAATGCTTTAAATAACTAATAGGAAGAGAAATACAAGTTAAAACAACCCAAAGATTGTACCTTATACCCTGTAAATTAGGAAAGGTGACTAAAGATGGGAATATTCAATGTTGGATGGGGTTGTAGGAAGATAGGCACAGTAGTGCATTGCTAGTAAAGCTGCGAATAAGTATAACTATTTTGGAAAGCAATTCAGAATTATGTAAATTAAGTTATTAAGATATACCCCAAGGAAATCACTGATACAAAGAAAATATTCATTTACTGAAAATGTTTATAGCAGTACCATTTGTGACTGAAAAGAATTAGAAACAAAATAGATGCCCATAAATTGCATAATAACTAAACAAACTGTACTACATGAATGTAACAGACTATTACTGTGCTTAAGAAATAACAAATGTGATGAATACAAAGAAGAAACTCATGAGAAAGAGCTATATGAACCAATGCAGAGCAAGGTTAAGTTAGAGCAAGGAAAATAATATACAGAATGACTACAACAATGGAAATGACAAAAATGAAAAGTGAATGTTGCAAAATTATAAAGAAAAAAGTCTTAAAAGAAGATATGAGAAAACACCTTCTCCCTTTGAAGAGGTGAGAATTTCACAAGCGCGATATGGTATATATATATATATATTTTTTTTTAATGTGTCCATTAGTTATGCTGATTTTTTCCCTTTCCTTTTCTTTAAAAAATACTTACTCTTTATTATATGGAATGACTCTGTGAGAAAAGGAAAGGAAGTACTAGAGGTATTCATGGTGATATTTTTTTTAAAAGACATAAATAAAAATTTCTTTCCTTTCTTTTCTTTTTTTAAAAATATCTACCTGGAAGAAACCCCAAAAGAAAAAGTCCAAGGAAAGCTGAAATCCAAAACAAAGCAAAGAAAAAATACTGCAGGGATCCAGAAATAAGCAGTTAAAAGTATCAAGGAAATCAGGATCACAAGATCTAGTAACCTCTATGCAAAATGAGAGGGGAGCTTGGAATTGTGAAAATACAATTATCCTTTTGTCTTTTAATGTAATCAATCAACAACCTTTAATTTAATTAATCAGAAACCTGGAGGTCCTTTACCATTGAGATGTGCAGGGATAGACCAGCCCAAAGTGAAAGGAATGAGAAACCAAAGAGACAGGAAATAGATCCCACAAGCACTGCCCCTCCCCCCCTGCAATACCAGACAAATTAAAAAACTATGATTGGTTCCTGAGGTGACATAGGATGTGAGAGAGCTAATGGGTGGAGGAAAATGTTTATAAGGTAAGACCCAACACAAAGTGGGACATTCACACTTGAATTTCACTTGAGCTCTAAAGGCACTAGGATTCGGACTCAGAGGCTGACTGAAGGAGCTCTCTCTTGGGTTGGTGAGACTCTTGCTGAAGAGACTACCTTGATTTCTGGCTAGAGATCGGGACCTGAGGAAACCTTTATCTGTGGATTCCTCTGGATCTGCACTTAGGATATTTAGCTAAGCAATATTTTCTACCTCCTTCCTACATTTCCCTCTTTTATTATATCCCTATTTTAATTCAACTAAATTGTTAAAAGCTACTAACTGTCTCAGAATTAAATATTTAATTATTATAATTGACGACCACAACCTTTTTATAACTATTACAGAATATAAAACTTCAAAAGGCAAAAAGAGAGATGGGCTTACAACCAAGGATAACTTACCCTGCAAAGCCAACTATAATCTTACAGGAGAAGAAATTGATCTTTAATAGAATAGAGAACTTTCAAGCATTTCTGGTGAAAAGAACAGAATAGGAACTCTGAAATACAAATATATTTATAAGAATCCAGAGAAACCTAGAGGGGTAAATTTATCTGACCAATTAGAAAGAGCTATATGATGATGTAATGCTAACATTGTAAAGTGGGGGAAAGAAATAAGCATCCTTTCAGAATCTTAATGTCTTCAAAGTGTATTTGAAGGAGTTAAAAATAAGATCTATGGCATAGATTAGTTCTATTCAAAAAGTTTGAGCAGAGAAAGAGAAGGAAAAGCAACAGAAGAAAAATACTAGTGTAGAAAGGAAGAAGGGGATGGAATATACTATTTCTTATAACTGAGGTGCATGTGAAAAAGAATACCCAAATGGAAAGGAAGGGATGGAAGAATTGGAACATCCAACAAACCTCATTTGTTTTAAATGGACAAAGGGTTGAATACAGACATAAAAAATTTGGTATAGAGATTCATCAAACTCAAAGGGAAATGGGGGAATAGGGAAGCATTAAGAGGTAGCATAATACCAGGATGAAATAGCTAAAAGCAAAACAAACTTCCTGTTTTTGAAGCGGAGGATTTAAAAAAATAAGAAAAGCAAAGAACTAATAGCCTCTTAGACAACTAAGGAATGGCTAAACAAACTGTAGTATGTGATGTAATGGAATAATACTGTACCATAAGAAATGATGAGAGACAATTTCAGAGGATTCTCTGTAGTATGAACTGAGGGAGAATGAAATGAAGAAAATCCAAGAGAACAACTCTGAAAGACTTAACACTAATCAATGCAATAACCACATCTCCACTGGAACTGAGATAAAGCCTGCTCCAGACAGAAAGATAATGAGCACACGATGCAAACACACATTTGTGGATGTGATCACTATGAAGATTTTTTTTACTATGCTTATTTGTCACAAGTATGTTTTCCTCCTCTTTTAATTTTTAATGGGGGGTGGTTAGTAATAATGATTTTAAAAAGAGAGCAATTTAAACATTTTTAAATGCACAAAAGAAAAGAAGTTCAGAAGCACAGAAAAGTTTTGTTGTTTTTTTTTAACCCTTACCTTCTGTCTTGGAGTCAATACTGTGTATTGGCTTCAAGGCAGAAGAGTGGTAAGGGCTAGGCAATGGGGGTCAAGTGACTTGCCCAGGGTCACACAGCTGGGAAGTGGCTGAGGCCAGATTTGAACCTAGGACCTCCCATCTCTAGGCCTGGCTCTCAATCCACTGAGCTACCCAGCTGCCCCCACACAGAAAAGTTTTAAAAGAAATGTGAATCATTTATTATGTGCTTTTTCTTAAGAAGCAAGCATGGAGACTCAGTTTCACATAGGAACCTTTTGTGAGTAGTGTGTATGAAATGTTTTTTTGGCAGTGTTCAAGTTCAGAATTAAAATTTTACAACTTTTAAAGCAGAGGGAAAAAATGAAAGTTTGAAGAAAAATAAAATTTAAGATAAAATTAATAGGTTGACCTAGATGATCTCTTACAGTGCTACAATTAGAATCTACAATCAGCTTCTATGACTATCATCATAATTTATCTTGAACCATTGGTCAAAAGATTAAAGTAGAAAAGAGCATGGTTTGTGCTTCCCCATGAAGTTCACTATTCAAGAGTTAAACAGAACTCTCCATTCCTTATATAACACTGCCTTCCTTCATTTCCTACACACACACCGTGCACATGAGAGGATGGGGGGTTTGTGGTGGTCAGGTTTTTTTTCAGCAATGAACTAATCTAGAAGTAGCTATCCAGTGACACAATGACAATTCTAAGAATCAACTGGGCCACAAAAGCTAATTCTCCTACCTCAGAAGAAACCTAGATCTCCTTTCACTCATTCCACTCCATTTATTATAGGAAAGTAACAAATCAGTCAATATTGGACGTTAAGAATCATGGAAAAAAAGGAAAAGACAGAACTTGTTCAACCTGGGGATATCTTGAGCAACCTACTCCTAGGATACATAATTGCATAAAATACAAATTTATAAATGGGCTAAAATGATATTTTTTTGAAATTTTTATTTAATTAATTTAGAATATTTTTCCATGGTTACATGATTCATGTTCTTTCTCTGCCTTCCCCCACCCCTCTCCGTAGACAATGAACAATTCTGCTGGATTTTATATGTGTCATTGATCAAGACCCATTTCCATACCATTGATATTTGCACTAGGGTGATCATTTAGAGTCTACATCCCCAATCATATCCCCATCAACCCATGTGATCAAGTTTTTCTTCTGTGTTTCTACTTCCACAGTTCTTTCTCTGGATGTGGATAGCATTCTTTCTCATAAGTTCCTCAGAATTGTCCTTGATCAATGCATTGCTATCCATCTCTGTGTATAAGGTTCTCCTGGTTCTCCTCCTTTCACTCTGTGTCCATTACAGGAGGTCGTTCCAATTCACATGGAATTCCTCCAGTTCATTATTCCTTTGAGCACATTCCCCAATTGAAGGGCACCCCCTCATTTTCTAATTTTTTGCCACCACAAAGAGCAGAGCTATGAATATTTTGGTACAAGTCTTTTTTCTTAGGATCTCTTTAGGGTACAAACCCAGCAGTGCTATGCCTAGATCAAAGGGTAGGTAGTCTTTTAGCGCCCTTTGGGTATAGTTCTAAATTGCCATCCATAATGGCTGGATCAATTCATAACTCCACCAGCAATGTATTAATGCCCCAATTTTGCCACAGCCCCTCTAACATTTATTACTTTCCTTTGCTGTCACATTAGCCAATGTGCTAGCTGAGACATGCTACCTCAGTTGTTTTGATTTGCATTTCTCTTATTATAAGAGATTTAGAACACTTTTTCATATGTTTATTAATAGTTTTTATTTCTTTACCTGAAAACTGCCTATTTATGTCCCTTGCCCATTTATCAATTGGGGAATGGCTTGATTTTTTGTACAATTGATTTAGCTCTTTATAAATTTGAGTAATTAGACCTTTGTCAGAGTTTTTTGTTATGAAGATTTTTTCCCCAATTTGTTGCTTCCCTTCTAATTTTGGTTGCATTGGTTTTATTTGTACAAAACCTTTTTAATTTAATGTAATCAAAATTATTTATTTTACATTTTGTAATATTTTCTATCCCTTGCTTGGTCTTAAAATCTTTCCTTTCCCAAAGATCTGACAAGTATACTATTCTGTGTTCACCTAATTTACTTAGAGTTTCCTTCTTCATATTCAAGTCATTCACCCATTCTGAGTTTATCTTGGTGTAGGATGTGAGATGTTGATCTAAATCTAATCTCTCCCATACTGTATGAAATGATATTTCTGAGCAATTCTGCACTGATAAATATTTATGAACTATCAGAAATGTGTTGGGAAGGAGTAGAGGAGAACTCTGGGGCAGTTTGATCAAGACTTGCTCCTATAAGAGCCAAGAAAGTGACTTTAGTAGGGACAGTAAAAGGGTAAAAGTGCCATTTTTGGACACTTTAGGACTTCTCATAATTGTGGAACAGCTTTAGGCACTCAAAAAAATTGGCTGGGTAATGTATAAGCACCAAACATAGGATTTTATGGGACTTGCTCCTTTGATTGTGGGCTTTAGCTAAGTAATCTTTCCAGCTCTTAGCAGTACAAGTAGAACTCACTT
The DNA here is from genome assembly GCF_027887165.1 of Monodelphis domestica. Taxonomy (NCBI): domain Eukaryota; kingdom Metazoa; phylum Chordata; class Mammalia; order Didelphimorphia; family Didelphidae; genus Monodelphis; species Monodelphis domestica. The sequence goes on along the minus strand of NC_077230.1, from coordinate 378,541,851 downwards.
TACAAACTTCGTAACTTTGTACAAACCCTGTACACTTTGTGCCCCTGAAAACTGCCTCTAGGATAAAACAGGAAAATTCACTGTGTGTCAATTAATCTAGCTCCAACCAACCTTTCCAGGCTCATTGGACATTACTCTCCATGCAATCTACATTCCAGTCAAAATGTCCTATTTACTATTCCCCATATATGATATTCCATTTCCTGTCACCAAGACTTTGTTGGGGTTGTCCCTATGCAAATTGTTGAAAGAGTTCATTGAGAACATGGAGGATAGAATGTCACTAGAATTCCTTATCTTAATTCTGAGGGACCTATGAAAATGAATGCTATCCACCTCTAGAAAAAGAACTATTGGAGTATAAATGCAAATAACATGATTTATCACTTGTTTATTTGTGTATGTGTTTTGGGGTTTTGGTTTTATAAGACTATTCACTTATAAAAATTAATAATATGGAAATGTTTTGAGTGATAATACATGTTCAGCCCAGATTGAATTGCTTGTCAAATCCAGGAGTGGGGAGGGAGACAACATAAATCATATAACTTTGGAAAACTTATGTGTAAACTTGTTATTAAAATAAAATAAAGATAAAACTAAAAACACCAATTCCTTGTCTTCCTTCTCAGCCCATTTGCCAGGTCTTAAAGAGGCATATCCTAATCCTTTCCTAGAAATACCTTTATCTAAATTTTATATTTATTTATCTGTTTATATGCTATTTTCTTCCCAACAGGAGGTAAGCTCTTTGAAGGCAAGGATCATTTAATTTATATCTCTGAGCTAAGCACAGTACTTGGTACATAGTAGCTACTTAACAAATGTTTGTTGGGTGAATTAATATAAATTGAACTTTTGTTAACACCAAACCTATAGGAACCTTCTCTATTTAAATACATTTTGTAGTGAATCCTTTTTGTAAAGCAAACAATTATCCATAATTTGTTTTGTAAATCTAGATCTTCCTATCAGGTGCATATAAAAGTGAAATACATCAGTACTTTAAATTAAAAATACATTACAACTAATTCTTCTACATTTTAGCATTCTTCTCTGGTGACACAAGAACATGAAAGAGACTCTGAGTTTCCAAAGGTTACACAGGTAGGGGTACAAGCTATATGGTTGGTTCTCCCAAGTTAAAAAGGGTCTAAGTAAGTCTAAAAAAGGCGTGCACCAAGTTTCCATTTAATTCCTGTGTAAAGGCAAGGCCCTCCTTTGGATCTCCATTTTTTCTTTGTAAAATAACGAAAGGTTGGCCTAGATGATCTCACAGTCCCTTCCAGCTCTAAAATCTCACCAGAAGGTGGGACACCATATCATGAAATTTTTTGGCCAAAGCAACTCAGAGAGATAATTTCCAAAGCATGGCTTGATTGAGACAAGCATCACTGAATGGATGGGGCACCTACATACATATAATAATATATGTTTTGAAGTCCTTAAGCAAATAGGTTCTTTGCAAAACAAATTCCCTACACAGAACTACAGCAGTAATGATATTATAACTAAAGACCAATTTTATTTGCAAATTAACTCTAAAATTCTAAAAATCTAGGGATCGCCTGGTTCTGCTCATGAGAATGAGAGATTAATTTTTCTCCAATACAAACAGGCAAATACATGCTGAGCAATTCTCTCACTTACCAAAAGTCACTACATAACATAAAATATAAAATAAGCAATTTCTTTTGACAACAGGCATAAATTGAACACATTATGGTGTTGTTCAACTGTAAAGTGCCTTTTGCCCTATCCTGTATTTAGATCAAGATTAATTCCTCTGAAGTTGAAACCACTAACTAGAATCAGTTAAAATATACTACAAGACTGACTTGGTAATTATATCAAGAGAAAGAGTTATCTTACTGATGAATCACCTGTACAGTGAAACGTTCTGAATTGTTTTTTTAATTGTCTTGTGGGGTTTAGGGGAAAAAAATTTATTTGATCTTGTAATATAATTTCCACTGAACAAATTACAATTGACTTTTTCCATGACAGCAGCCTCTGACAGGGACAGCTCAGAAGACATTTAAACAAGAATAAGTTTCACATGCTTTCCTTCCTCCTTTAGCTCTCAGTTTCTTTTTTTTCTGGTTTTTCAAACGAAGAATAAAGTGGTAGCTCTAATACTAAGACACCCCCTCTTTCTCAGCTTTCTTTCTTACCCCTTCTCCAAAAAGGACTCCTCCCACCCCAAACTAAGATATGAGAACCCTCCCCAGGTGAGTCCTTCCTCAACTGCCTAAATTGGTGCCTTTGGGGTACCTCAGTAAATCTACTGCTCCTCTGTGGAAAGACTTTGGAAACACTTGGTCTTACCTCTCTGTAGACCAACCTCCCACAATCCTATGGAGCAACCACAATACACTTCACATACCCGTCTCTTTTTGGAGCAGCTCTGATACCTTCCCATCCAATTGCCATCAGCAAGCCTGGCACTGTCCCATTCAACCCCACATCTTTCTTCTCCATCTATAGGCTCTCCCCCACCAACTCTTATTTGCTTATGGGACAGTTTTGAGGAGCCCTCACACACTCCTCTCTATTGGATGGCCCTGATCTCCCCATCCACTCTGGGGAAATTCTGGTTTGTGCCACCACCCCCATTCTCACTTGTCTGAAAGTTGACTCTGAGATTATCTATAAGGCACCCCTCCTCTGTGTCCTCCACAGAACTACCTAGGGCCAGGTCCTGGTGTTCCCACATCCCACTTAACCACACATCATAGTCACATCCCATTCTTCCCTCTTTATGATACTTTATTGGACATTCCCAAATGTACAGCTCTCCATGGCCTTGTCTGGGTAGCCTCTAGTCTCCCATTTCCTTCTGCCTAGTGGCAGCTCTGAATACCCCCCCCCCCATCCATCCATCCATGGAATAGGCTTGGATCCCCCACATGTACTTCTCTGGCCATCACTGGCATTGCCTCCCTATCATTTCCACCTCTCTTTGGGGGCAGCCCTTGTAGCCCTTACCCCCATTCTCAATTCCCTTATTACCCTTCCCCCACCCACCTTCTTGTCCCACCTCCCTATGAGATAGTCTTTACAGTGCCAACACCCATCCCACTTCCCCAGGGGGCAATTCTTGGTCTGTTCTACCACTCCCATTCTCACCTGTGGGCAAACCTTGGTATTCTCCCTCCCCCCCCTTCTACTTGTGTATGGGACAGCCCTGGACCATCACCACCCACAATGTGTCTTTGGGTGACCCCTGTAGCCTCCTCCAAACACACAGTACTCACTTTCCTAGAGGGCAGCTACAGCATTTTAATGGGTCGACCCTTAAATTCCCCTATCCTCATTTCCCTATGGGCTGGCTTTGGGAACTTCCAACTATCTAGAGGCAGCCACCATGTGCTCTTCCTTTATGCTTTCCTATGCGTCATTCCCTATGGGATGGCCTGGGTACCCATTCCTACCTAACTATGGGACAGTCCCATACCTACCTTCATCTTACTACAGAGGAGACCTAGCATTTCCCAAATACTTGTAGCGATCTTTGGGACAGTCTAACAGTCCTTTATACTTGAGGTTGGGGTTCCCCTTCCTTCTAATTCCCCTATGGGATGGACCTGGTACCCATCCCTACTTCTTGACAGGGAAGATCTGCTCCTCCCTGCTCTCTCCCCTATGGGGCAACTGTGGGACCTACAAGCACATCTCCAAAAGGAGACTAAGATTTTCTGCTGATTCCACTGGTCCTCATTCTTCAGTGGGACAGTATGGGACCCTATTCCCTTCCTATGGAATGGCCAGAGGCCTCTGCTCATTCTCCTATAGGACAGCCTAGAATCCCCTGCTCACTCCCCTAAGGACTGCCTGGGATCCCTTGCTCACTGCCCTATTGGACAGTCTGGGACCCCTACTCTCACAATATGGAATGGCCATAGACTCTTGTTCATTTCCCTATTGGACAGCCCAGAACCCCCTGCTCACTCCCCTAGGGACAGTCTGGAACCTCTACTCACTCCCCTAGAGACTGCCTAGGACCCCTTGCTCACTGCCCCATGGGACAACCTAGAATCCCTACTCTCTCCCCATGGAATGGCCAGAGACTCTTGCTCATTCCTTCATAGAACAGCCGAGAACCCTCTGCTCACTCCCCTAAGGACAACTCATTCTATCATAGGGTAGTCCAGGGACCTCCTGCTCACTTCCTTATGGGAGAGCTCTAGGACTCCTATTTACTAGCCATTTATTCACTCCCTTATACAATGGCCTAGGATCCTTGTTCATTCCCCTATAAAGAGCTTGGGACCTCTAGTCCCCTCCCATAGAACAGCCTCCCCACGAAACAGCTTAAGACCCCTGTTCACTTCCCCATAGACAGCTTGGACCCCTTGTTCACTCCACTATGGGGCAGCCTAGGACCCCTGCTTAATACCCCCACGGAACAGCCTAGAACTCCTGCTCCCTCCCCCATGGAATAGCCCAGGACCCCTGCTCATTCCCTACGGAACAATCTGAGACTCCCAGCTCCACAAACAGCCTGGGACCTCCCTGCTCACTTCACTATGGAATACTCTAGGATTCCTGCTCCTTCCTCCCTGTAACAGTCTAGGACCCTCTGCTCCCTTCCCCATGGAACAGCCTGGGTCTCCTACTGGTATCCTCCCCCGCCCCCACCTGCCCAGTGCCTTCCAACTCGGACCCCTCGGACGCCGGCCCCATCCTAGCCCGGCCCCGCCAGGAAGCCGCCCTCACCCGAGGACAGCGAGACTTGTTGCTCACCTGGCCTCCGAAAACCCCGCAGCGGCGGGACCTGGCCACCCCTCTACGCCTGCTGCCGTGGTCTGTAGGGTCGTCTCGACCCGCCGACAGCAGCCGCCACTCGCGACTGCAGAACCGTCCTCAGCTCGCTACGCCCCCGGCAGCGCTCGCCAGGACCGCGTCCGCCATTACGCGCTCCCCTCCCTTGGACGCAGCCCCACCCCGACACCAGACCTGATTGGTCCATGACCGAGTTTTCAGCTCTTTCATTGGCCAAACTGGAGTGCCTGTCAAACTAATACGCAAAAGACGTACTCTGTAGGCTCTGCCCCGGGAGCTCCACCCGAAAGACTTCCGCAAATGGAGTAAACAGGAGGGAGGAAACCAAGTAAAGTTAAAGGCAGGTACTATCAAGTCAACTTCCTAAATTAAAGGCAGAAAACATCGCTTCTGAACGGAGAATATCTTTTTAAATAATTTCTAGAGAAGTTTCTTTCTAATATAAGGTTCTATAAAGATGTGTATGTGAAACAAGGGAATGAGCCGAACCTGGAAACTTCCTCTTGAAACCCCTCTGGTTGCAGTTAGTTTCGTCCCAGTCCCTCCTCCCGGCTTCTGACGTAGGCTAGGTGGAGACTGGAAAGTTGAGTCATTGACTTGGTCTCGGAGTCGCACGCCCAGGGCGGGGCTGCCTGCTTAAAGAGGTCTTGCGGATGTCCCCACATAGTGAAAGAGTGGGCTGTCAAACCTTCTGCCCTGGACCACCGCTCTTTTTTTATTCTCTTCCTCCGAGAACCTGTGAGCCCAGGTAGACCTTCTGTCAATCGGAGCAACCCCTAGTGATGACCTGGGTCAGTTCAATAAACTTTCAATGAGTTTTCCTTTGTTCAAGGCCAGAAGTAGGATAGGAGGGCTGGAAAGTTTACAAACAGATGCCTGCCTTCCAAGAATTTAATAGGTGGAAAGTACAGATTTGATGGTGACATCCCTGTGCTCAAGAAGTTTCTGCAATCATTCTACAAGCATTTATTGCACGGAGCACGAAGTAAACTCCGAGAATACAAATGCGGACAAAAAGAAGGGCAATTCCTGCCCTCATAGAGCTTAACAGTCTAATGGAGAAGATTCTCAAAATATCTGTGTGTGTCTCTCTCTGTCAGTGTCTCTCTCTCTCTGTCTTTTTCTCAGGAATTGTGATGGAGAAACCCAGAGTAGGACTAGTACAGCCCAGGTGAGAAATGAGGATGTGGCAGGCATTAACACACTCTTTAAAAAGAAGTTCTGAGAGGTTCTTCACTTTCCAACCTCCAAACTGAGAGGAGTCCCCAGGGCAAAAAGGTCAACTCCTGGACTGAAAAGGTCTTCTGGGGCATAATGGAGCAGTCCAAGATATGACGCAAACTCCTTTGGCATTTAAAGCCCTTTAGGATCTGATTCCCATTTACCCCTTTCTAAACTGATGAGTCATCACTTCACCCTCACTAAAGCTACATTCCTCTCTCTTAGATTACCTTCAGTTGATCCTGTCTTATTTGTACATTGTTTGCGTGTTGTCTGAAGTCCACAAAGCATTTAGTGCTTACTATATACAATATATAGCTCTGTTCTTAATACCAGGGATACAATGGAAGGTATCAGATGGTGAGCTCCTTGAGGGCAGGGGCTGTTTTCCCCCTTTACTCAGGGTTTTACAATGTGTCTGGCTGCTTGATTGGTGCTTTATAAAAACATCTGTTGGGGGCAGCTGGGTAGCTCAGTGGATTAAGAGCCTGGCCTAGAGATGGGACATCCTGGGTTCAAATTTGAGCTCAGACACTTCCCAGCTGTGTGACCCTGGGCAAGTCACATAACCCCCATGACCTAGCCTTTATCACTCTTCTGCCCTGGAACCAATACACAGTATTGATTCCAAGACAGAAGGTAAGGGTTTAAAAAAAAAAAGGCTGTTGACAGCTTGGAAGTATCTAAGATCAAATTTTAACCAAGGACCCCCCATCTCCAGGCCTGGTTCTCTATTCACTAAGCCACCCAGCTGTACCTTAAAGCACTCATTTGATCCTCATTAAGTCTTGGGAGGTAGGTGCTATTATTATCTCCATTTTATAAATTAAGAAACTGAGGGAAACGAAAGTTAAGTAACTTGTCCAGGGTTGTAGTCTGAGATCAAATTTGAACTGTGGTCTTCCTGACTCCAGGAAAGTAACTGACACATGTTCTGCCCTTTTGTTTGTGCCTAACTTTTCATGAACTCATTTGGGGTTTTCTTGGCAAAGAAACCACTGGAATGGTTTGCCATTTTCTTCTGCAGCTCATTTTACAGATGAAGAAACTGAGGCAAACAGGGTGAAGTGACTTGCCCAGGGTCACACAGCTAGTAAATGTTGAGTCTTCCTGACTCCAGGTCTAGTTCTCTATCCACTGGTCTACCTAGCTCACACAGACACACACACACACACACACACATACACTGAGTGACTTGCTCATGGTGACACAACAATCATTGTGTCAGTCAGCAAGTACTTATTTATTTTCTTATTTTTATTTTTTTAAACCCTTATCTTCTATCTTAGCATTGATACTAAGTATCAGTGCCAATGCAGAAGAACACAAGGTTAGGCAAAAGGTTGAGTGATTTATGCAGCCATAGCTAGGAAGTATCGGGGCCAGATGTGAAACAGTAAATACAGTGTCCCTCAATGTATCATGGTTCACTTATCAGTGTTGCACTGTATCAAGGGTTAAGAAAAATATATATATTATATATATAATACTATATTGCTGAGTTTTCGCTATTTCGTGGGATTTTGTTAAAATTACATAGGTTTAAGAGTATAGAAAGTGTTTAAGAGCATATGAAGTGTTTATAAGAGTGGGGAAAGGTTAATAAGAGTGTGGAAAACGTTTATAGGAGAGTGGGAAGGATTTATAAAGCCTTAAAAATATATATAAATAATAAAATAAATGTAACGCCACTATTTCAGGGATTCTCACCAATTGTAGGGGTCTCTGGAACAGAACTCCAGGGATAGGTGAGGGATCACTGTATTTATAAAACACCTACTATGTGCCATGGCATTTTTCTATACCTTGGGGATTAAAAAAATATATAATAATCCCTGCTCTCAAGGAGCTCACAATCTAAGAGGGGAATCCACAAGTAAACAAATATGTGCAAAAAAGTTATATACAGGAAAGAGAGAAAACAGTTAAGAGAGAGAAGGGCCTAGAATTAAGAAAGGTTGGGGAAGGCTTCCAATACAACACTGTATCAAACTCAAATAGGAACTAGGGGAGGGGGGCACTGAACCATACAAAAAGATTCAAGGGGCCCAAGGTTGACTCAAAAAGCCACATTAACATTATCTATGTTCTTTTGTATTTTTATTTACTTTGTTAAATATTTCCCAGTTACTTTTTAATCTGGTTCCACAGGAGTTTTGTGGGCTGCCAGGCAGCCTACTAGTCTCTCTATTTGACAACTCGGTGTAGAAGAGATTTTTCTTGAAGCTTAGAGGAAGCCAGAGAAGTAGAGGGGGAGAATATTCCAAGTGTGGGGGATAGTCAGAGATAATGCCCAGAGCTGAGAAATGGAGTGTCTTGTTCAAGGCATAACAAGGAGACCAGTGTCAATGGACTGAAGAGTACATGTCAGGGAATAAGATGTAAGAAGAGTAGAAAGGTAGGAGAGGGCTAGTTTATGAAGGTCTTTGAATGCCATTCAGACATTTTGTATTTGCTCCTAGAGGCAATAGGGCGCCAGTGGAGTTTAGTGACTAGGGGAGTGACATGATCAAACCTGAGTTTTAAAAAGAAAATCACTTTCGTGACTGAATGAAGGATGGATTAAAATGGGGAGAAATCTGAGACAGGCAGAGCTATCAGCAGCTGTTGCAGTAGTACAGGCGTGAGGTGGGGCAGGATCTGAAGAGAGAAAGGAATAATATATTGGAGAGATGGTACAAGGGTGAAATTGACCTGTTTGACAGAGAATCACTGATTCACTTTGTTGAATTCTCTATTCACTATACCATGGCTTGTTGTTGTTCAGCCCTACAGAGTAATTTTCCTACTCCAGCTCATTTTACGGATGAGGAAACTGAAGCAAATAGGGGTAAGTGACTTGCCCAGGGTCACAGAACTAGTTTCTGAGGCCAGATTAGAACCTCAACAAGTCTTTCTGACTCCAGTCCCAGTGTTCTATCCACTGCGCCACCTAGCTGCCCCACACCACTGCTACTTCTCCTGTTGCTTACTAAAGCATTTGTTGAGTTGAATTGAAATGAAGGTTGGGATATGTATAAAGGAAAGATCTAAGTAAGACATTCTGGGAAATTGGAGATGGGAGGGAAGAGAAGTGGGTCTTCATAGAAAACAGGGTTTTGAACAGATTCGGGGGAGAGAGTGAGTAGGACAGTATACATAGGCCCATGATAGCAAGATGAGAATAGAGACATACAATGGTCCAATTAGGCTAGAACTGGGAATAAATGAAAGGGCAACAGTATGAGATAAGGCTGGAATAGAAGCTAGATTTCTGTCCAAGGTAGAATTTATGACAGAGAAGTGACCTGATCAGCTTTTCAAGATGATGGTGTCTACCCTTGCCCTACTATTTCAGAAGACCAGTGGGAAATAGCAATAGGGCACAGGTCAGATGTGCACCAAGTTCTCGAGTCATACACAAGTCCAGGCACAGATTCTCTAGAAAAGCTATATCTAGAGGGCACCTGGATTTTGTCCCAGAGTATTAAAATTTAGAGGGCACTGATAACACTTTCTTCTTTTTTTAAACCCTTATCTTCCATCTTAGAATTAATACTGTGCATTGGAAAGGTCTAGTCAATGGGGGTCAAGTGACTTGTCCAGGGTGACACAGCTAAGTATCTAAGGTCAGATTTGATTCCAGGATCTCCTGTCTCTATGCCTGGCCCTCAATCCAGTGAGCCACCTTGCTGCATCCTACTTTATTTATTTATTTTAGGCAAACATGGTTAAGTGACTTACCCAGGGTTATATAGCTAGTAAGTGGCTGAGGTTGGATTTGAACTCAGGTCTTCCTGAACCTAAGTCCAGCATTCATTCTACCCACTGAGTCATTTTGTTGCCCCATTGATAACACTTTCACTTTTGCCCACAGGGTCTTGAATCCTAGGGGCTCTCCATCCCCTATTCCTCCTTTGTTAAATTTGACGTGGGTGTTTGTACCAGGCACTCCAAAACTGCTAGTTGCAATTCTTCCCCTCTTTGGTCTTCCAATGGCTAAAGACCTCTCCTAGCAATCAAAGAAGGCAAGGAAGTACTCACAGGAAATGCAAGATACTGGGAGAACTCTCTGTCAAGTTTTGCTTATTACTTCCTCAAGTGATAATTTCTAGATCACTGGATTTAGAGTAAAGAGACCCCTGTTCCCGTCTCAACTCTGTCATTTGCTTGCTGTGTGACCTTGTGAAACTTTCCCCCCAGGCCTCAGTTTCCCATTTAAAACAAAGAGGAAGGTTGGACTTGATGCTCTCTGATCCTGTAAAACAGTACAAGAATATCGAATTCCCCAGGTCCCAGAACCTCACAAGAGAGACACGACCTCCAGAGTCCTAAACTAGGTCATAGGACACCAAGGTTCTGTTTTGAGGATGGCCCCTGACCCCATAATCCACCACAATCAGCCTCCAGCCTTGAAAGAAGCCTTCACTAGAAGGCTAATGTTCTCTTCTAGGGAGTGGGGGTACAATCTGCTGCCCTTATCTTACCCGATAAGATCTATAGAGTTTGGCCCTTGAAAGGAGACCACATAAATACAAGATGTTCCCACAGCCTGGAAGAGCTATGAGCTCAAAAAATCCCCTTGGCTATTCTCCTTGTTTCATCTGCTACCCCAGTCAGTTCCTTTGCTGCCAATCACGCAGGTCTGGGTGCTTGTTCTCCCTCCCCATTCCTGTAGGGCACAACAGTAGCTTAATGCAGACATTCTTCCCCCTGATGGAAAGTTAGGACAAGCCTCTCAGTCTCTGGCATAAATATAATTGGTGTGGCAGTTGACCTGCTGAAGGCAGGGAGTGGGAGGATACAGGTCAGAGACACTTCGAGGAGGAATCTCCCAACCTTGAAGCTACCGCCCACCCCTTACCTTTCCCCTTCTACCACCCACCCCAAACCCAGACAAAACTTCTTAGAGCACAGAAAGATAGTTTTGCTTTTACTCTTTTTTCTCCTTGCTCTCCCTCTGATTCCAAACTCTCTCCTACCTAGACAAATGGAGGTGACCTAGAGGTCCCTCCCAGCTCCTGCATTCTTTGCCCTGGGAATCTTCCCTGCTCTAACTAGGTTCTAGGGGCCCACCCAGCTCTGACATTCTGGGTTCTAAGAAACCTAGCCTTGACATTTTAGGGTTCTAAGATTCCTCCTAGCTGTGACATTCTGGGTTCTAAGATTCCCCCTAGGTCTGACATTCTGAATTCTAAGGTTCCTCCCAGTTCTTATATTCTGTACTCTAAGAGCCCTCCCAGCTCTGATATTCTGGGTTTTAAGGACCCTCCCAGCTCTGATATTCTAAAGGCCCTCCTAGCTCTGACTTTCTGGGTTCTAGGATCCTTCCCAGCTCTGACATTCTAGGTTCTAAGTGCCCTCCCATATCTGGCATCCTGTGTTCTAAGGCCCCTCCTAGCTCTGATATTCTGTTCTAAAGCTCTGACATTCATGGTTCTGATGGCCTTACCAGCTGGGATATAAGGCTCCTCCCAGCTTTGACATTCTGGGTCTCTTCTCTGTTCTAAAGGCCCTTCCAGCTGTGATATCCTGGGTTCTAAAGGTCCTCTCAGTTCTAATATCCTGTGTCCTCAGCCCACTCTGTGCTGTGACATTCTCTGTTCTAAGGGGCCTCCCAGCTCTGACATCCTATTTACCAAGTCCCTTTCCAGCTTTAACATTCTACAGTTGTGTGATTCTAAGGTCTTATCCAGCAAGTTATCTCAGGGGGCTCAGAATCTCTGTTGCAGCCAAATGAACCAGCTTCCTTCCCCTCCTCCACACCCTGCTTGACTCCAGCTTCAAAGACTATTTTGTGGCCATTTCTTTCACCTGGAATTCACTCCTTCCTTCTGCAGGGCTTAAGCGGGGGAGGCCCTGAAATGGCTCTCTTCCTTCTTCCCTCAGTGCCCCCCTCCTAACCAGCCCCCCTCCATTCCCTGGAGAGAAAAAGAAGGCTGGGTGGACTGCAAGAGCTGTGAAGAGCTCTCTGTAATGGTTTGCACCTGCTCAGGAGAGGTAAGAATGAAATGAAAGCCTTCCCAAAGGACAGGGAATTGCAATTCGCCTCTCCCAACCCAGCTCCAGCCCTGCTTTTCCCATGAAACCAATTCTCTCCTTCCTTCCCCCTGCTTCCCTGCTCTCAGCTCCCCACCACCCGGCCCCCCACTCCAGACCCTGCTGGAAGCCTTAGCTCCTCAAGGAAGTCTTTCCAGACTAATCAGGCCTGGCTCTGGTTGCCCAGGCCCTCCAGCCTTCCTTCTGCAAGGGTATAGCTTAAGATGGATATGATTATAATCATAGAAGATGTCAGCTCTGGAAGGGACTTTGGAAATGACTGCAAAGCAGTCTGGTTAATCTAGTCATAGATTTTCTAAATGATCCTATAGACCAAGAGCCCAGCAGTGCTGCCCCGTGGGCCACTGGGAAGGATCTGTGAAATGTCAAAGTGAAAAAGAGATCCTTCTGTTGGGGGAAAAAAAAGTTTGTAGTAGCCATTGATCCCATCCAGCCCCTTCTGCTGCCATTCTCTGAGTGGGGAGAGACATAGCCAGCCTTGTGCTTTAGGAAGATTATTTTCCTAATTCCATCCCACACACTGTTGCCAAAGTGATTCAGTTACTGTCTGAGTCACTCCCCTACTCACTCAGCTTTAAACTCTCCAGTTTAGCTTGTAAAGCCCTTCCTGACCTGGCCCCAATGGACATTACTGGTCCTCCTGTACACGGTGATCCAGCCAAGCTGGCCTTCTCTCTGTTCTTCACATTCTGTCTCCTTTCTCTGTCTTTGTATCAGCCATCCCCCATTCCTGGAATATCCTCCTTCTTCCCTTCTACCTCAAAGACATTCTCTCTCTCTCTCTCTCTCTCTCTCTCTCTCTCTTTCTCTCTCTCTCTCTCTCTCTCTCTCTCTCTCTTTCTCTCTCTCTCTCTCTCTCTTCTCTTCTCCTCTCTCTCCCTCCCTCCTTCTCTCTCTTTCTCTTTCTCTCCTCCTCCTCTCTCTCTGTCTCTCTCTGTTCTCTTCTTTTCTCCTCTCTCTCCCTCCCTCCTCTCTCTCTCTTTTCTCTTCTCCTCTCTCTCCCTCCCTCCTTCTCTCTCTTTCTCTCTCTCCTCCTCCTCTCTCTCTGTCTCTCTCTGTTCTCTTCTTTTCTCCTCTCTCTCTCTCCCTCCTTCTCTCCCTCCCTCCTTCTCTCTCTCTCTCTCTCTCTCTCTCTCTCTCTCTCTCTCTCTCTCTCTCTCTCTCTCTCTCTCTCTCTCTCTCTCTCTCTCTCTCTCCCTCTCTCCCCCTCCTCCCTCCCTCCCTCCCTCCCCTTGTCCTTGGAGAGACTTGGACAGTCATGGGGGAGGATTTGGCCTTTCCCCCCCAACCAAGTTGACAGATAGATATTGCTTGGCCTCCAACAGTGGCAGAAGGGAGAATTTCACCTTTCAGCTATGCCACACCCAGAAGTGAACTTGATGGAAGGGCAAGTTTTCTGTAACCATTTGAGCCCAAGGAGCTGAGCTAGGTGGCTCAGTGGACTGAGAGCCAGGCCCAGAGATGAAAGGTTCTGTTTTCAAATCTGGCCTCAAACACTTCCTACCTGTGTGACCCTGGGCAAGTCACTTGACCCCCATTGCCTAGCCCTTATCACTCATCTGCCTTGGGACCAAAACACAGTACTGATTCTAAGATGGAAGGTGAGGGGTTTTTTTGTTGGGTTTTTTTTTTAAGTTTGAGCCCACTCTCCCCAGGGACTGCAGTATAAAGGGGAGAGCCTATCTTGGTTCCCAGTAGATGTTTCTTGTACGTTGGTTCTTGAGTTATATCTTTACAATAAAGATTCCTTTATAAATTAGAGCTAGTTGATATTAACTGGCCAGGTGAACAAATGAATAAAGCATTTATTAACTATTTACTCTGTTCAAAGAGTACCATGCTAAAGATTAAGAATACACACAGAAAATTAAGGCAGGCCCTGATCTCCACAAGCTCACATTCTAATGGGGAGACAACACATTCAGGTTTCAGGCTTAGTTAAGTCAGATGAAAAAGTCTCATGATCCTTAGGGTATCGGGCCCAGCAGACGGGGGTGCTGCTTCTTTCATGTTATTTCCACTGATAAAATCATATCAGTTTCTGATGTTGAACATTTGACAGGGCCAAGGACTTTGGTGATAAGCACTTTTCTTTTCTGGGTCTTAAATAGCTGTGGTTGTAGCAGGAACAGCTCAGGCTGTGTCTGTGCAAAGGTTGCTTCCGAGGATGATGGCCGCTGTTCCCAGGGTTCTTGGGTTCAGGGCTCTTTCTCTGGATGTCTGAGGAAAGATGGTGCTCAAAGACTGCACATGCTGCCTCGATACTTCAAGTAGGCTGGCTTACCTGCCCTGTGAGTGGTAGGTGCTAGAGACGCCTTCCCTGGAGAATGGCTCCCAGGGCTGGCCTGGAGGGAGCTGCCACTCCCAGGGTTCCTGCATGTACCCCCCAGGTGGTAGTAGCTATGTCTACACTGCTGCTGGTGATGCGGAGGAGGCAAGTGTCTTCTCCACGATGATGGCTGTGAGGGCCCAGTTGAAGCAGGTCTGGTTCCTAAGCCTCTCAGCCTCAAGGTCATCAGGCTGACGCTATCAGAGAATGAGGGGAACTTGTGGCCGACTTAACTGGCACATATTTCTCTCCAGTCTTTCTCTCAGGGTGCCTTTAGGATATTGGGGCCATAATCCCTCAAGACTGAGGTTGAGGGCTTGAGCTGATAGCATTAGGAGTCCCTCCTTGCCTCTCAGCTGTACCTCCAGAAGCCTGAAGAGGGATATAGCTAACTGTCCTCTGGAAGCCTGCGCTGCCAGTGCACATCTAAATGATGCAGTGGCCTGGAGTCAGAGAGCCCCTAAATTCAAGTCTAGCCTCAGATACTTACTGGCTGTGTGACCCTAGGTCAGTCACTTTGCCTCTGTCAGCCTTGTTTTGGAAACAAGACTGGACTTGGTTGTAAAATGGAGATTGTAATAGCTCCCAGCATGGTTGTGAGGATCAAATGAGATAATAGTTGTAAAGCTCTTAGCCCAGTGCCTGGCACATAGGAGGTGCTATATGAATGCTTCTTCTCTTCCTTTCCAGTCCCCCAGATTAGTAACCTCAGAGTCATCCCTGACTCCTCGCTTTCTCTCAGTCTCTAACTCCATTCATCTGCCAGGCCCTGTGGATGGATCTTCCCTCTCACCTTGGTCTCCTTCTCTCTACTCACATTAACCCCACCCAAGTTCAAGCCTCTCCCCTGGACTCTTCCAACAGCTTCCTTCTTAATTGGTCTCTCTGCCTTAGACTCTCCCCACTCCAGCTCATCTATCACCCAGCTGCCATTCAGAGCGAATGGCTCCTTCTAATGCTCACGTCTGAACATGCCATGCCTTTGCTTTAAAAGCTTAATGGCTCCCTATTGCCTCTAGTATCAAGTCCGAGTGCTTCGGGGCAGGTGGGTGGCTCAGTGGTTAGAGGGTCAGATCTAGAGACCAGAGATCCTGGGTTAAATTTGGCTTCAGATACTTCTTTGCTGTGTGATCCTGGGCAAGTCACTTAATCTCCATTGCCTAGCAATTCTGCCTTGGAACCAATACATGGTATTGATTCTAAGACAGAAGAGGTAAGGGTTTAAAACACGAAAATATGACTGCTTCCCAATTTGGCCCCAGCCTCCCTTTCTGGGCTGCTTCCTTGCCTTCTTGCTGGCTCTATTCCAGTCTATTTGCTGCTCCATGGATATGTCATCTCATCTCCTACCTGTATGTCTTTGCACAGACTATTCCCCATACCAGTAATGCCATCATTTCTCACCTGGGACTTGTAGAATCAATCCCCACCTTCCTTCAAAGCTCATCTCCTCTCTAAGACTTTGTTGGGGGGGGGGGAATCCATCCCTATTTGTTAGCACCCCATCCCCAAGGACTTTGTGTTTGTTGTGGTTTAGTCATTTTGGTCTTGACCAACTCTGTGGCCCCATTGGGGGTTTTCTTAGCAAAAACATTGGTGTGGTTTGCCATTTCCTTTTCCAGCTCATTTGACAGATGAGGAAACTGAGGCAAACAGGGTGAAGTGACTTGCCCAGGATCACACAACAAAGATCCTGGAGTAGTTTGCCATTTCTTTCTCCAGCTCATTTTACAGATGAGGAAAAAGTGACCTGTCTAAGGCCACATAGCTAGTAAGTGTCTGAGGTCAAATTTGAACTCACAAAGATGAATATAAATATTGACCTATATGTATATGTGCTGTTTCTCCCAATAGAATGTAAATACCTTGAAAGCAGACACAGGACAGCCATTTTTTGTGTCTGTAGATCCAACACCTAACAGGGCCTGACAAAGAGTAGGTATTTAATAAATGTTTCTTGAATGAACGAGTGATGAAAAAGACAAAAGCAGAGGGATCAGTTTCCTCATCTGTAAATTAAGCTGGAAAAGGAAATGGCAAACCACTCCAGTATCTTTGCTGTGTGACCCTGAGCAAGTCACTTAATTGCATTTGCCTCAGTTTTCCCATCTGTAAAATGAACTTGAGAAGGAAAATGACAAATCAGTCCAGTATCTTTGCCAATAAACTCCCAAGTGGGGGCACAAAGAGTTGGATATGATTGAAAAATGACTAAATAACAACTTTATTGCAATAGTCCAGCTAAGAAGTGCTGAGGGTCTGACCTAGAACCTGGAATACACCTGGGCAAATAATTTCTCTTCTCTAGTGCTATTTCCTCATCTATAAAAGAAAAACAATATTTGTGGCAATTTCCTCATCTCTAAAATGGGGACAATGATACCTGATTTATTTATCTTACAGGGTTGTTCTGAGGAATAAATAAAGAAATAAATGTTAAGTACTTTGTAAACTATAAAATTCTATAGAAATGTGAGCCATTGTCACTATTATTTCACTTCTGTGGGCTTCACTCTGCTTATCTGTGAAATGAAGGCATCTTGAGGTCTTTGCCAGCTCTAAGCCTCTGATCCAATGATCTCTAAACTCCCTCCCATCTTTAAATCTTATGAAATTATGAATGGAATAATATAAACAAGTAGTAAGACAGTAAGCTCAGAGGAAAGAGAGATTACTCCCATGTGTGGGAATCATAGGAGACTACTTGGAGGAGGCGGACCTTGAAGGATGATAGGATTTTGTCAGGCAGAGTTCGGGTGGGCATCAGATTTATAGAATCTCAGACTTGGAAAGAGCTACAAAGGCCATTTGGTCCAATCTATTTCTAAATAGAAATCCTCGCTGCCATATTCCCAACATTCAGCTAACCATGGTGGGTTATAAGCATAATGAAAACAAGGAGACTTGGAGGTAGGAACCTCAAACAGTCCCATTTCCCTGAATTCTCAAGTTCTTTGCAGGACAGCAATGAGGCAGCTAGGTGGTGCAGTGGGCAGAGTGCCTGGCTTAGATTTAGGACCTCAGACACTTCCTAGCTGTATGACCCTGGGCAAGTCACTTAACTGTGTTTGTCTCAGTTTCCTCATGGGTGAAATGAGAATCTGCCCCAGTATCTTTGCCAAGAAAACCTCCAATAGGGTTATGAAGAGTCAGACACGACTTACTGAAACTTTTTTTATGGCGGGAAGGGCTTTGAGCTGAGACCGTCAAGGTAGGGCAGGTTCTAGCCTGACCCACAGGCCTATCCGAAGAGTCTTTCTTAGAAGCCCCTCCTCATTTTACAAAAGAGGAAACCAGGCCCAAAGAGATTAGATAATTTGGTTAAGGTCACATATCTCCCTATGGGTATCAATGTCAGGACTTGCACTAAGGACTTGGGATTCCAAGTTGAGTGTGCTGGCCCATTGTGAAGGGCTGGAATGCGAGCCCAAGGAGGCGAGCCAGCACATAGAACCTGTCTGTTTGTCTGACTCCCCAATTAAAAACAAAAACCTCAGACTCCTTTCTACCAGGAAGCCATCTCGAGTTTTCCCCTAAGCCAGGAGGAGTGGGATGGCAGAGACCAGTGTCTCCTAGGAACTGGCTGGGAAAGAGACATGATGGTCTCTGAGATAAAATGGGGGATCCAGGGGAGAGGGGGGAGGGGAGAGCTGTCCATCTTGTCTCCTTAGCAGGCAAACTGCGAGAATGAGAGCCAACAGCTTCTCGTCTGTGTGCTGTGAGCTCCTGGCAAATCTGGAATGATAATGAAGGCTCTCATCCCCGTTACCCAACAGCCCATCACCCTGCTGGGCTCTGCAGAGACACGAGCCAAAAGCTGCTCCTCCCAGAATCCTGAGCTGGGCCCTGAAGGGAGCTTAAGGCAGGGGGTGGAAAGGAGGGGGGCTGGGGGGAGCTAAGCACAGACCCCTTCTGTCCCTAAAGCTTTCTTCCTCCCCAGCTTTCTGAGTCAACGGACCTCAGGGGCACATGGCGGAGCTTATCCCTTCTCCCAGGCTGAAGGGCTCACAAAGCCAGAGGTTAGAAGGGCTGTGATTAGGGACTTGGCAGATTCCAGCCAAACCAGGCTTGGGTTTCTCTCTCACGCACTCTCTCTCTCTCTCTCTCTCTCTCTCTCTCTCTCTCTCTCTCTCTCTCTCTCTCTCTCTCTCTCTCTCCTCTTCCCCTCCCTCTCTCTCTCCCTTTTTTTCTAAAGAAGAAGAAATGTTCCTGTACTCACACCCAGAGGCTTTTGTAGAAGGCGGCTGTTCAAGAAATGGAAAAACAAGTCAATGTGAACGAAGGAAAGGAAAAAACTATATGCCACCAGAAAAATTCCTGAGGAAGGTTCTGGCTTAAGCGAACTTGGGAAAGTCTCAGCCTCTCTGAGTCTCATTTTTCTCATCTGTAAAATGGGCAGCTGGATTAAGGTCCCTTCCAACTCTGATGTCCTGTGTTCTAAGGTCCCTCCCAGCCCCAGTAGTCTCTATTCTAAGACTCCCTATGACACCAAACTCTCCATGTTCCAGCATGTTCTAAGGACCCTGCAGCTCTGCTGTTCCCTATTCTAAGACCCCTCCTGGCTCTCTCATCCTTTGTTCTTCAATCCTTCTAACCAACTCACAGTTATGTTCTGCAACTCCTTCTGCCTTTACATTTCTATGTTCTGGCAGATTATATTGGAAGGTTCCTTCCAACTCTGACATCCCACATTCTAGTCATATTAAGCCCCTACTATGTGCCGGGCATCGTACCAAGCCCCAAAGATAGAGAAAGACAAAAGCCAGTCCTCGGGGAGTTCACAGTCTAATGGGGGACACACCAGGCAAACAACAAGATGGAGCCAGGATAAATTAGAGCCCATTCCCGGAGGGATGCTACTAGCATTAAAAGGGATCTTGGTAGTTGTCATTCTCCAGTAGACGGTGACACACCATGTTCCAGCATTCTCGGTGCTCTATGCTGAGGCCCCTCCCAGCTCCAACACTGTGTGTTCTAAGGCTCCTTTTCGATTCATTTGTGGGTCTCCATGCCTCATAGCCTCAGTGGGCTCCCGTGGGAGGGAGGTGACCAGGTGAGGGGGAAAGCTGGGGTTGGGGCACCCGCTCAGGCCAGCTCGGAGGTCCCAGACATGTGCAGGTTTGTGTTCCTGGATCTCCCCAGTGGCCATCCCTTCCCAGGGTGAACAAGGAAGAAAGGGATGGGAGGGAGAGAGGGAGCTGGCTGCCTTGGCTTGCTGAGTTTCTCTCCTCCCTCCCCCATGCATGCACTAGTGGTGTCAAGAGGCTGGCTTTCCTCTGAGGAGCTGAGCCCCAGAGCTGGGCTATTGGATGAGTGTGAATGCTGGGATTTGGGGAGGGGAGTGTTTGGAGCCCCCCCTGCCCGCGTGCGTGCCCGCGAGTCTGCGTTTACGATTACTGCCTAACCTCTGATCACTGCAGGTTTTCTCCCCAGACAAAAGAAAGTGCCCCAACCCTGGTGACAGGCCTGTACTAGTTCCAATGTCAGAAGAATGTTGCCCTGGCCGGCCCGCCTGCCTGCCCGCCTGCCTGCCCAGGAGGGCCCGCCTCACCCTTTCCCAGTGACAGGGCTCACCTGGTTTCACGGTCTGTGGAACCTCAAGGTGACTACATCATGGCAGCCTTCCCTACCGGAGCCTGGGCCCCCGAGGGCTTACAGCATCGAGCCGGTGCTCTGACAAGCCACAATGTGCAGCCAGGATGGGCCTTGGGCCTCCTCTCCCCATAACGTCATCTCAAGCACGGAGCGACCTACCTTCCCCGGTCCCCAGGAGGTTCTTCCTAGAGGATTCTGGGATTCAGAAGTGGAAGTCCCAAGTCCTGGCTCCAAGTTAGCTTGCTGAATGACCTTGGAAAAGTCACTTCCCTCTCTCAGACTCTGTCTCCTCCTCTTTAAAATGGCCTGACTACTCTTTGTATTAATGAGATAGAAGGACATGATGAAGCTGTCAGATAGCCCAATGAATAGAGTGCTGAAACTGGAGTCAGGAAGACCTGAGTTCAGATCCAACCTTTGCCACTAGCTGTGTGACCCTAGGCAAGTCACTTTCATTTCTGTCTGCCACAGTTTCCCCATCTGTAAAATGTTGCTCATTATAGCAGCTACCTTCCAGGGTTGTTTTTGTTTTTTTGTTTTTCAAAGTCTCACCTTCTATCTTAAAATCAATACTAAGTATTGGTTCCAAGGCAGAAGATCAGTAAGGGTTAGGCAACTGAGGTTAAATGACTTATCCAGGGTCACACAGCTATGAAGTATCCAAAGCCAGATTTGAAGCCAGGACCTCCCATCTCCAGGCTTGGCTCTCTCTCTCCAGTGAACTACCTAGTTGGCCCCCTTCTGAGGGCTTTGTAAACATTCAAGTGTTATAAAAATGCTAGCTATTATTATTAATGACCTCATAGTGTTGTCATGAAAACCCAATTAAATAACAGATGAGAAATTATTTTCAAGTCATATAGGGGGAGTACAGTGTAGGAGGAAGAGCAGTTGAGCTATGATCAGGAAAGACCTGGGTTTGAGTCTTGGTGTCAGCACCCCGAGCTCTGTTAACAAGGATGAGCTTCTGTAACCTGATTCTCAGTTTTCCCATCTGTGAAATGGGGACAATAATCCTTGACCAATCTACTTTCCAAGGGTTAGGAGGAAAATGCTTTATTAACCATAAAGCTTCAGAAATGTGAACCACTGTTGTTTTAATACAGGACTACTGGGCTCAGTTTCCTCATCTGTAAAATGAACTGGAAAAACAGATGGGGAGGGCACTAGGTGACTCAATGGAGAGCCAGACCCAGAAATGAGAAGACCTGGATTCATATCTGACCTCAGATACTTCCTAATTGTGTGGCCCTGGGCAACTCACTTAATCCCCATTGCCTAACCTTTAGCACTTCTCTGCTTTAGAACCAATATGGATTCTAAAATATAAGGTAAGGGTTAAAAAAAAAGGAAATGGCACTCTACTTCAGCATCTCTGCCGGTGTTGTTATTTAGTCATGTTCAACTCGTCAAGACCTGTTTTTGGGGGCTTCTTGGCAGAGACACTGGAGTAGTTTGCCATTTCCTTCTTCAGCTCATTTTACAGATAAGGAAACTGAGGCAAACGGGGTTACATGACTTGGCCAAGGTCACACAACTCATAAATGGCTGAGGCTGAATTTGAACTCAGATTTTCCTAACTCCAGACAGTCACTTTATCTACTGCTCCATCTAGCTTGCCAAGAAAACCCCCAAAGGGGTCACAAATAGTCAAACATGACTGAAAAATGACTCAACAACAACAACAAAAACTGAGTTCAGTAATAAACATGCTTATTGGGTACCTACTGTGTGCTAACTACCAGGGAAACCTTAGCAATTGCTGAGTACCTCCTCCCTATTTTTACAGGTGGGAAAACTGAGGGTCGAGCAGAAAGGTAAGAGTGCACCAGAAGCAGCATCTGACCCTGGGCCCAGCCAGCACCTTTTGTCCTCTCCCATGGGACCTCCTTGCCATTGGTGTGCAAATTGCCTACTAATCTGACCTATGAGGAAAGGTTCTCTGGGGGGAAAAAAATCAACAGATGCTGAATTTCTCCTGTGTGCAGGGCCCCATGCCAGGAGCTGGGGTGGGGACAGGGGAGGGAGAAGGGAACAATGAAGGGGAAAACAATCATTGCCTTCAAACAACTCACCATCTATCAGGGATTCTGGGGAAACTGGGAGGACCTCACTTGGTCACTTACTACCTATATGGCCTTGAACAAGTCATTTAACTGGATCTCATTTTCTTCACCCGTGAAATAAGATCAATTGGACTATTTGACCTCAGAGATTCCTTTCAGGTCTAAATCTATGACCCAAGAAGAGGCTAGAAGCAGCTAGATGGTACAGGGGATAGAAATAAGGAAGACCTGCACTCAAATCCAGCCTCAGATACTTCCTAGTTGTGTGACCCTAGGCTAGTCATTTCACCTCTACTGCCTCAGTTTCCTGGACTATAAAATGGGGATCAGGATAGCACCAAACCACCCAGGGTTGTTGTAAAGCTCAAAAGAGATAATACTTGCAAAAAAGAGTTGAGCCCATTTTCTTTCTTCTAAGGAGCTCTTATCAAGACTCCAAGTACAGGAAGACTTGGGGGTGGGGTGAGTCGGGGTGTCGGTAGGCAGGAGGAGATGAAAGAATGGGGCTGCTATCAGGTCTGGTAGATGTAAGAGCCAGGAGTCTTCCGAAGAGCCTGGATTCAAATCCTACCTCTATTGCTTACAACCTGCATGGTCACTGCCAGTCTATCTCTACCCCCTCTCTCTCTGGTCTGGTTCTTCACTGCAGCTGGACCAGCTCACACTTACATGGTGCCTTGTGACTTTCACAACCACTCAGAGGCACAGGGTATATTGTCATCCCCTCTCACAGAGGGCGAAAGTGACCCAAGAGGTGGGAAGTGACCTGTCCAGAGTCCCTCGGCTAGTGAGGGCCCAAAGCAGAACACTTCTCTAGAGACAGGTCTGGAGTCAGGAGGACCTGGGTTCAAATCTTGCCTGGCCAAGTGGCTTAACTACAATTGTCTAGCCCTTACCCTTCTGCCTTAGAGTTTTTACTGAGACAGAAAAGTAAGGGTTAAGAGAGAGAGAGAGAGAGACATCTGCTAAGTCTGTGATCACTCCAAAGCTGGGAGCCGGTGATCTGAAGTGATGGCGCAGCCTTGTAGACGCAAGAGGGGAAAAAAAACACCAAACGGCTGATCCTGTTACCAAGCCGCAGAATGTCAGCATGGCGGCGAACCTGGGCACAGAAAATGGCAGCCCTGGGAAGGACCTGGAAACGGGGCATGCAGAGCCAAGAGGGGACCTCGGACTATGGAACAGCAGATTCGGAAGGGGCTTTAGAACACAGTATCAGAGCCAGAGGGGCCTTGGAACACAGTGTCAGAGCCGGGGAGGCTTTAGGATACAGAGTGTCAGGGCTGAGGGGACTCGGAGAATGCAAAATGGCAGCGCTGAGCTGGAGAGGTCTGAGAAAACAGGATGTCGGGGCTGGGAGGACCCTCAGAATGCAGACTTGTCAGAGCTGGGAGGAACCCTAGAATAGAGACTTCTGAGAGCTGGGAGGACCCTTAGAACACAGAATGGAAGAGCAGGGAGGGAACTTAGAACAAAGTATCGGAGCCAGAGGGGCCTTGAAACAGTGTCAGAGCCAGGGGGCCCTTAGGATACAGAGTGTCAGGGCTGAGGGGACTCGGAGAATGCAAAATGGCAGCGCTGAGCTGGAGAGGTCTGAGAAAACAGGATGTTGGGGCTGGGAGGACCCTCAGAATGCAGACTTGTCAGAGCTGGGAGGAACCCTAGAATAGAGACTTCTGAGAGCTGGGAGGACCCTTAGAACACAGAATGGAAGAGCAGGGAGGGAACTTAGAACAAAGTATCGGAGCCAGAGGGGCCTTGAAACAGTGTCAGAGCCAGGGGGCCCTTAGGATACAGAGTGTCAGGGCTGAGGGGCCTCAGAGAATGCAAAATGGCAGCGCTGAGCTGGAGAGGTCTGAGAAAACAGGATGTCGGGGCTGGGAGGACCCTCAGAGCCCAGAATGGGAGGGAAGGGAGAGAACCCTTAGAACAGAGAGTCTCAGAGCTGAAAAGAGCCTTAGAACCCAGAACGTGAGAGAAGGGAGGGAGGGCCCTTAGGATGCACAATGTCAGGGCTGAGGGTCCCTCAGAACCCAAAATGTCACAGCTGGGAGGGTCCTTGAAAGTCTATCCAGCTCACCAGTCCCTTGGATTTCTCTGGCAGCCACACCCTGCCAGCTTCTCCCCTGAGGCCTCCCTGGCCTTCCCACTCCTGACTCAGGCCTTTCTTTCCTGGAGCCAAGTGGTGCAGGGAGAAAGCAGAGCCTGGCTGGGAGGGGCCCTAGAGCTGGGTCCCTTGGCCCACTGAGCTAAGGAAGCCCCGCCCTGGGCTGAAGCTGGATTTGTGGGGCACCAGGAACCTCTTCTCCTCTATCTGCCTGAGGTTTGGGGGGGTTCCTTTACCATCTGAGCCTCCCAGAAACTATTGGAGATGGGAAGGCTAGGTAAGGGGGTGGGGGGAGAGGCAGAGAGAGAGATTGAGAGAAAGAGAGAGACAGAGACAGAGATAAAGAGAGAGAGAGAGGTGGGGGGGGGGGGGAAGGGGAGAGGCAAAGAGAGATTGAGAGACAGACAGAGCCAAAGAGAGACAGAGACAGACAGACAAAGACAGAGACAAAGAGAAAGAGAGAGAGACTGAGAGAGGGGAAAGGGGACAGGCAGAGAGAGATTGACAGACAGAGAGAGAGAGAGAGAGAGAGAGAGAGAGAGAGAGAGAGAGAGGAGGGAGGGAGAGAGCTGGCCGAGGCCTTCTGAGGTACACTGTGGGGAGGGTAACCTTGAGAACTGTGCAGAAGGCAGCCACCCAACTTAATTGACACCAAGCCTGGGCAAGGCCCCAAACTCCCAATTCCCAATGCCCCACCTCACCCAGCCAACTGGATTAGGTGACTTTTCCAGAGGTAAAACTTCATCTTGATAAGGGCAGGAGGAGAGGGTCAGAATTTTAACTCATTCCTAACCATTGCGGGGAGGGCGGAGAAATTGGGGGAGCATATTTTGTTGCTATCAATATTTTGCCAACATGATTGCCATAAAAAATCATTCAGGGTAATTTAGACTGTTAATAATAAGTTAAATTCCTCCTTGGGGAGAACCTTCGAGTATTCAGTCAACACCAATAATTAAGCAAAAACACCACCTTACATCTGTGCAAGGCTTTTTATTTTATGAAACACTTTCCCTTGGCAGAAGTCTAAGTCACTTCACCTCTGATTGCCTGACAAAAGGATCCACTGGAGAAGGAAATGGCAGACCACTCCAATATGCTTGCCAAGAAACCTCTATGGATAACTGTGGGCCATGGGGTCACAAAGAGTCCCACAAGTCTTAGCGACTGAACAAAAACAGAAGTTAAGGGAATCATCTGAAGTCAGTGGAGGATGGGATTTGAACCCAGATCCTCTAGACTCCAAGTTCTCTTTCCCTTGTAACAAGTTAGAGTGCAAACAAAGTCATTTATACAAAATACTTTGCAAAGCTAAATGTCAGTTAATTGTACTATTGATCCTTCTGAAACCTCTTTGAGGGAGGCAGAGCAAGGGTTAACCTCCCCATTTTACAGATGAGAAAACTGAGGTCAAGAAAGGGAAAGCAGAATTGCTCAAGGTAACTCAGTTGATCAGGACTCACTCCAGCACAGGCCTTTTGATTCCAAATTCAGTGTCCTTTGCATTCTACCTTACCATCATAGTAGGAAGGGATCTTCAAGATTAGCTACAGTAGGGGTCCAACTGTAATAAAAAGAGCACCAAAGAGGAGGCCCAAAGACCTGGGTTCAAATCCCAGCTCTGCTCCTTATTGGTTATGGGACTCTGAGCCAGTCTCTACTCCCTCTCCCAGCATGTTTCTATGGCTACAACCTTGACAGTCCCAGCTTGAAGTCCTATGATGGAGTGAGGAAAGCCTCGGACTTGGAGTACAAAGAATTGGATTCAAACCTTAGCTTGGAGTCATCCTTCATCTCTCTGAACCTTGTCTATGAAAGAGAAGGGAATAAACATTTATGTAGTGCCTGTTGTATGCCAGTGTATTTTTCAAATATTCTCACTTGATTTTCACAACCCCAGGAGGAAGATGCTATTAATCTCCCCATGTTTCAAAAGAGAAAACTAAGGCAAACAGAGGTTAAGTGACTTGCTTAGGGTCACACAACTAGGAAGTATCTGGGGCTGGATTTGAACTCAGGTCTCTCTGTCTCAGGGCCAGTGCTCTATCCACACAATGCCTAAGATAAAAAGAATGTCCTTATAATGGCTCTAATCAACTTTATATGTGATCTCTTAGATTTGAGAGATAAGGAGAGTGAGACTTAAAAAGCATCAGTGACTTCCCTAAGAGCTTACAGATACTATACATAAGCAAGTATTTGTTAAAAAAAACAACCTGCTGTGTGCTTCTTGAGGCAGCTGTGATTCAGGGGTTAAGAGCACTGGAACTGGATTCAGGAAGAACTGAGTTCAAAACCACCTTGGACACTTCTTAGTTTTGTGACCTTGGATAAGTCACTTCACCTCTGGATATCTAGGATGAAACTCAGTGGCTCAGTGGATAGAATGCTGGGCGTGAGGTCAGAAAAACCTGAATTCAAATCCAATCACAGAGAAGCCCTAGCTATGTGAACCTGGGCAAGTCACTTAACCTCTGACTGCCTGACAAAAGGATCCACTGGAGAAAAAAATGGTAGACCACTCCAGGATCCTTGCCAAGAAAACCCCATGGATAACAATGGTCTACAGGGTCCTGAAGAGTCAGACATGACTGAACAACAATAATAATGTGCCTGGCAATGTTCTAGACACTAGAGATCCACAAAGACAAAAGAAAAACAACCTTTAACCTCATGGAGCTTACATTCTATTAGGAAGACAGCATGGCCTTTATTTATTTATATATATATTCATATGTAGGTGTGTGTACAAAAAAAAACAACAGCATCCTCTGGAGGGGAGGAGGACATTAGCAGATGCAGGGTCAAGGAAGGCTTCAGGTAAAAAGTGTAACACCTGAGCCAAGCTTTTTAATACTGATTTTTATAAGGCCAGCTGGGTGGCTCAGTGGATAGAGTACCCCTAGAGATGAGAGGCCCTGGGTTCAAATCTGACCTCAGACATTTCCTAGCTGTGTGACCCTGGGCAAGTCACTTCCCCCATTGCCTAGCCCTTACCGCTCTTCTGCCTTGGAACCAATACACAGTATTAATTCTAAGGTGGAAGGTGAGGGCTAAAAAAAAAATACTGACTTACCATTTTAGTTTATTTTTCAGTTAACCGGCATTACTGGAGCTGTCTTGAAGGGAACTAGGACCTAGTGAGAGGCAAAGGGAGACAGGGAGAAGAATATTCATTCCAGAGCTGACTGGGAAGAGGATCCAAGTGTCTTAGTATCCCAGTCTCTGCCCAGGAAGTCCAGTTGATTTCTATGGCTTGGAGGTCAAGCTGAAGCACCCTACCAGGCACTGTGGGGGGATCAATATGCCACAGGCTCTGAGGAGGGGCTGGAGAAGGGACTACATCAGAGATGCTCCCCCAGCCACGAAGGAAACACATCAGGAATTGTCTCCAAGGGCAAGGTCATTATTGGGCACCATGGGCACAGGATCCCGACAAGCTGTCCCAAGAAGCCCTGGGCAGAGCAAGGGAGCAAACAGAGGCAGGTGGGGCCTGTACAGCCAGGGAATGGGGAAGGAAGTAAAGGACAGGGCTTGGCAGGGAGGAAGATGGAGTTCCAGGAGGCAGGCCTGAGCCAATAGTGTGCAGCTGACAGTAAGCAGATTAGTTTGGCAGGAGCAGTGTCAGGGAGCAAGGAGCAAGGAGGCTGGGCTGACTCAGAGCTCAGGCGCCTGCTAGTGCTGCAGGCCAGGGCCAGAGCTGGGGGAGGGGAGACACGAGGGGAGGGGGAGGCAGGAAGAGGAGAAGAAGGACAGAAAGGGAAGGGGGAGGCAGAAAGGGGAGAAAGAGGAGGAGGAGGGCAGAAAGGGAAGGGGGAGGCAGAAAGGGGAGGAGGGCAGAATAGGAGTGAAGAAAGGGAAGGGGGAGGCAGAAAGGGGGAGAAGGAGGCAGAAAGAGGAGTGAAGAAAGGGAAGGGGGAGGCAGAAAGAGGAGGAAGAGGGCAGAAAGGGAGAGGGAGGGCAGAAAGAGGAGGAAGAGGGCAGAAAGGGAAGGGGGAGGCAGAAAGGGGGAGAAGGAGGCAGAAAGAGGAGTGAAGAAAGGGAAGGGGGAGGCAGAAAGAGGAGGAAGAGGGCAGAAAGGGAGAGGGAGGGCAGAAAGAGGAGGAAGAGGGCAGAAAGGGAAGGGGGAGGCAGAAAAGGGAGAGGGAGGGCAGAAAGAGGAGGAGGAGGGCAGAAAGGGAAGGGGGAGGCAGAAAGAGGAGTGAAGAAAGGGAAGGGGGAGGCAGAAAGGGGAGAGGGAGGCAGAAAGAGGAGTGAAGAAAGGGAAGGGGGAGGCAGAAAGGGGAGAGGGAGGCAGAAAGGGGAGGAGGGCAGAATAGGAGTGAAGAAAGGGAAGGGGGAGGCAGAAAGGGGGAGAAGGAGGCAGAAAGAGGAGTGAAGAAAGGGAAGGGGGAGGCAGAAAGAGGAGTGAAGAAAGGGAAGGGGGAGGCAGAAAGGGGAGAGGGAGGCAGAAAGGGGAGAGGGAGGCAGAATAGGAGTGAAGAAAGGGAAGGGGGAGGCAGAAAGGGGGAGAAGGAGGCAGAAAGAGGAGGAGGAGGACAGAAAGGGAAGGGGGAGGCAGAAAAGGGGAGAAGGAGGCAGAAAGAGGAGTGAAGAAAGGGAAGGGGGAGGCAGAAAGAGGAGGAAGAGGGCAGAAAGGGAGAGGGGGAGGCAGAAAAGGGAGAGGGAGGGCAGAAAGAGGAGGAGGAGGGCAGAAAGGGAAGGGGGAGGCAGAAAGAGGAGTGAAGAAAGGGAAGGGGGAGGCAGAAAGGGGAGAGGGAGGCAGAAAGAGGAGTGAAGAAAGGGAAGGGGGAGGCAGAAAGGGAAGAGGGAGGCAGAAAGAGGAGTGAAGAAAGGGAAGGGGGAGGCAGAAAGAGGAGTGAAGAAAGGGAAGGGGGAGGCAGAAAGGGGAGAGGGAGGCAGAAAGGGGAGGAGGGCAGAATAGGAGTGAAGAAAGGGAAGGGGGAGGCAGAAAGGGGGAGAAGGAGGCAGAAAGAGGAGGAGGAGGACAGAAAGGGAAGGGGGAGGCAGAAAAGGGGAGAAGGAGGCAGAAAGAGGAGTGAAGAAAGGGAAGGGGGAGGCAGAAAGAGGAGGAAGAGGGCAGAAAGGGAGAGGGGGAGGCAGAAAAGGGAGAGGGAGGGCAGAAAGAGGAGGAGGAGGGCAGAAAGGGAAGGGGGAGGCAGAAAGAGGAGTGAAGAAAGGGAAGGGGGAGGCAGAAAGGGGAGAGGGAGGCAGAAAGAGGAGTGAAGAAAGGGAAGGGGGAGGCAGAAAGGGAAGAGGGAGGCAGAAAGAGGAGGGCAGAAAGGGAAGGGGGAGGCAGAAAGGGGAGAGGGAGGCAGAAAGGGGAGGAGGAGGGCAGAAAGGGAAGGGGGAGGCAGAGGAGGAGAGGCAGAAAGGGAAGAAGGAGGCAGAAGGGGATGACGAAGCAGAAAGAGGAAGGGGAAGCACAAGGGGAGGAGAACTCTTCACCAGTGTCCTGGATGCTGAATCCCCAGACAGGGCAGGATTCTGAATGGGTAGAGAACATGGAATGATCAGGGTGAGGAGGGGCCTTGGTACATAGAATGTCATAGCCAAAGGGACTTTAGAGGTCATCTAGTCTAATTCCCTTCTTTACAGACTAGGAAACAGAGGCCCAAAGGCCAGAATCTCCATTTTTGCCAGGTGACTTCTAGACCTGAGATTGTCAGATCATTTCTAGATTGCTTCTTCAACCTCCCTCCCCTCCAAGAATCACAAGCAATTCAAATTATAAGGGCCAATAAGATATAATGGAACAAATGGACTTGGGTTCAAATCATGACTTTGATATTGGCTAATTATCTATAAAACAGAGATTATACAAAATACCTTTATTACCTACTTCACAGGATTGCTGTGAGAATACCTCAGCATATGGAAAAGGACCCCAGATCTAGAGTGAAGAGAACCAGTTCCCATCCTACCTCTTATTACCTGTGTGACCTTGGACAATTTCCTGAACCTCCCTGGGCCTCAGTTTACTCATTTGTAAAAATAAGAAAAAGAGAGTAGATGTTTTCAGAGATCCCTTCTCTCCCTAAATATGACCTTGTGACCTAAAACCACTGCAGAGATTAAATTTAGTCTCACTTTTTCATTTTATAAGTAAAGGAACTGATACTCTGAATCAGTCAGGCTAAGCATTTATTAAGAACCTGCTGTGTTTCAGGCACTGTGCTGAGCACATGGTGGGTACAAAAGAGCAGGCAGTCCCTGCTCTCAAGGAGCACACGATCTAATAAGGGAGATGACATACAATCAGGTACAAAAAGGATATATACACATTAAACTGAAATAATTAAAAGAGGGGAGTAGGGGGCAGCTAGGTGCCTCAATGGATTGAGAGCCCAGCCTAGAGATGGGAGGGGTTCAAATGTGACCTCAGATACTTCCTAGCTATGTAACACCAGACAAGTCACTTAACCCTGGTTGCCTAGCCTTTACCACTCTTCTGTCTTGGAACCAATACTCAGTATTGATTCTGACAGAAGGCAAGGGTTTAAAATTTTAAATTAAATTTTAAAAAGAGGGACAGCACTAGAATCAGGAATCAGGATACTTTCTGTAGAAGACAGGATTTCAGCTGAGACTTAAAGGAAGCTAAGAGGCAGAGATGAGGCGGGAGGGAGGCGCCACCAGAGGAAATATCTGGAGGCAGGAGATGGAGTGTTTGGTTCATGGAACAGCCAGGAGACCAGTGTCACTGGATCACAGAATATGTGTCGGACAGTAAAGTATAAGAAGACTGGAAAGATAGTGGGGGCTAGGTTAAGAAAGGCTCTGAACATCAAACAGAGGATTTTGTATTTGATTCTAGGGGTTATAGGGAGCCACTGAAGTTTATTGAGGAGGTGAGGGGCCAAGTGTGACATGGTCAAGTCTGTGCTTATGGAAGATCAGAGAAAAGAGGATCTGTTGCCAGGAATAGGAATGTTTAGCCTGGAAAAGAGAGGGAGGAGGGAGCTATGACCATGTATCTTCCACTCTGCAGGACAGTCACATGGAAAAGGATTGAGACTTGCTCTGTTTGATGGTAGATTTCAGCTTTAAAGACAAACTTCCCAACCATTTGTGGGCAACTAGTGGGCACAGTGGATAGAGCACTGGGCCTGAAGTCAGGAACACCTGAGTTCAAATATGGCCTCAGATTTGTGCAGCCTAGCTGTGCAACCCTGAACAAATCACTTAACCCTATTGGCCTCAGTTTCCTCATCTGTCAAATGAACTGGAGAAGGAAATGGCAAACCAGTCCAGTGCCTTTTCCAAGAAAATCCCAAATGGAGCCACAAAGAGTCAAACATGAATGAATAACAACAAGCTCCCCCTTGTTGGAGGACTTCAAGCAATTTGGGTGTCCACTAATGGGGGATACTGGAGATAAGATTCTCCAGCACTTTCTAGTAGGCCTAGATATGCCCTGTAGTCCCTTATGGTTCTAAGATTCTGTCATTTGTTCAGAGTCAAAAAGGGAATCAGGATCAGACTTTGAATGAAGTCCTGGATCTCTATCCAAGCCTGGGCTCTTATTTTTGCCTAGGGAAGGGAAGGGAAGGGAGGATAGAGATGGGAGAGGAGAATGGGGGGAAGGGGAAGGGAAAGGAAAGAATCAGGAAGAAATAAGAGAGACCTAGATCTTCCCTGATCCTCATCTTTCAATCAGAATTCACCCAGAATCCTCCCTCCTACTGTCTACCACCACCACCACCACCACCACCACCACCACCACCACCACCACCCCCTCCAGCTTAATAATTTAAAAGTTTGTAGATACTTTAAACTAGATAGAGTAGGAATTATGATCCCCATTTTATGGATAGGTCAACTGAGGCCAAGAGTGGTAGGTTGATTTGTTGAAGATCACAGGAAGTGGGTTAATCAAGAAACTAGGACCAGAATCCAGTTCTCCTTATTCATTCCTGGGCTCTCCTCTCCCAAACCACACTACTCCACTCAAATTTTTCTTGGACATGAGACACTATAGAAAGAGCCCTGGATTTAGTACCAGAGGACCTGGGGTTGAATCCTAGTTCTGCCATCTGCCAGCTGTGGGACCTTGGACAAACCATTTACTCTCTGTGTGACTCAGTTTCCTCTTCGTTAAAATGAAGGGTTTGGTCTTGGTGGAATATGAGGCTCCTTCAAGCTCTGCTATCTGCTGGGATTGGTGGGCAGAACAAGAGTCAGTGCAGGACTCTCTGCTGACTGCCTTCAGTAGGACTCTCCTTGGTCCCTGAATAACCAAGCCAACATTTCTGCTCCTTGGTATTTGGGGTACTCAAAGCACTTGACATTATTTATCATACTTAAAGAAAGTGAGGAAGTGAGAGTCAGAAGATGTCAGGTAAAATCCTGACTTTGCCACATTACTAGCTGTGTAACCTTGGACAAAGCACTTACCTTCTCTGTGCCTCAGTTAAGCCTAAAATAAGGAGGGGTTGGATTATATAGTCTTAAAGGTCCCTTCTGCTTCAAAATATATCATCCTGTGCTCTCAGGGCCCTTCTGGCTATGACCTGTGTTCTAAGGGCCCTCCCAGCTCTGACATTCTCTGTTCTAAGGTCTCTCCCAGCTCTGACATTCTTTGTTCTAAGGTCTCTCCCAGCTCTGACATTCTCTGTTCTAAGCTCCCTCCC
Organism: Monodelphis domestica; assembly: GCF_027887165.1. Lineage (NCBI taxonomy): Eukaryota > Metazoa > Chordata > Mammalia > Didelphimorphia > Didelphidae > Monodelphis > Monodelphis domestica. The sequence continues at coordinate 378,509,076 of NC_077230.1, read as the reverse complement.
AGCTCTGACATTCTGGGTTCTAAGGTCTCTCCCAGCTCTGATATTCTCTGTTCTAAGCTCCCTCCCAGCTCTGACATTCTGGGTTCTAAGCTCTCTCCCAGCTCTGACATTCTCTGTTCTAAGGTCTCTCCCAACTCTGACATTCTCTGTTCTAAGGTCTCTCCCAGCTCTGACATTCTTTGTTCTAAGGTCTCTCCCAGCTCTGACATTCCTTGTTCTAAGGTCTCTCCCAGCTCTGACATTCCCTGTTCTAAGGTCTCTCCCAGCTCTGACATTCCTTGTTCTAAGGCCCCTTAATAACTCTGTGTAGAAATCCTCCCAGCTATTGACATTTCATGTTCCAAGACCCCTCTCTGCGCTGATATTCTATGTTCTAAGGACTCTCCTAATTCTGATATTTCACGTTCTAAGGTCTCTCCCTGCTCCAACATTCTATGTCCTAAGAACTCTCCCAGCTCTGACATTCTCTGTTCTAAGCTCTCTCCCAGCTCTGACATTCTGTGTTCTAAGCTCTCTCCCAGCTCTGACAATCTCTGTTCTAAGGTCTCTCCCAGCTCTGACATTCTCTGTTCTAAGGTCTCTCCCAACTCTGACATTCTCTGTTCTAAGGTCTCTCCCAACTCTGACATTCTCTGTTCTAAGGTCTCTCCCAGCTCTGACATTCCCTGTTCTAAGGTCTCTCCCAGCTCTGACATTCTTTGTTCTAAGGTCTCTCCCAGCTCTGACATTCTCTGTTCTAAGCTCCCTCCCAGCTCTGACATTCTGGGTTCTAAGGTCTCTCCCAGCTCTGATATTCTCTGTTCTAAGCTCCCTCCCAGCTCTGACATTCTGGGTTCTAAGCTCTCTCCCAGCTCTGACATTCTCTGTTCTAAGGTCTCTCCCAGCTCTGACATTCTCTGTTCTAAGGTCTCTCCCAACTCTGACATTCTCTGTTCTAAGCTCTCTCCCAACTCTGACATTCTCTGTTCTAAGGTCTCTCCCAGCTCTGACATTCCCTGTTCTAAGGTCTCTCCCAGCTCTGACATTCCTTGTTCTAAGGTCTCTCCCAGCTCTGACATTCCCTGTTCTAAGGTCTCTCTCAGCTCTGACATTCTGGGTTCTAAGGTCTCTCCCAGCTCTGACATTCTCTGTTCTAAGGTCCCTCCCAGCTCTGACATTCCCTGTTCTAAGGTCTCTCCCAGCTCTGACATTCTCTCTTCTAAGGTCTCTCCCAGCTCTGACATTCTCTGTTCTAAGGTCTCTCCCAGCTCTGACATTCTGTGTTCTAAGCTCTCTCCCAGCTCTGACATTCTCAGTTCTAGAATCTCTCTCAGCTCTGACATTCTCTGTTCTAAGTCCCCTCCAGCTCTTGCATTCTGTGTTCTACCCTCTCCCCTCCCCAGCCCTGACATTTTCTAAAACTTGTGTTCTTACACCAGCCAGCCGGGTGAGGCAATTCTCACAAATGAGATGCTTCTCATTTTGCAGTTGAAAAAAGGCCGTTAGACCCCTGAACTGCCCTCTGGGGCCCTGTGAGCCAGTTGGCTGAGCTCGGTAGGGACAGTTGCGTCCCTGGGCTTGGAGGCTGCCGGTTGGGGAAGGATGTCCCAGGACAGGGGTATTAGATTCTAGGGAAAGCAGAATCCTGGGCTTCGGTGCCGGGACCAGCCCCAAGTTGCAGAGGCAAGGGGCCCCTCCCTGGAAGGGGGAGGAAGAGGGCGGGGCCTGGTCCTCCGGTCCCCAGCCCACCCCCTCCCCCAGTCTCCAAGCCCTCAGTCCTCTCCTGCCCCCGCCAGCCCCTGCAGCTGCTCCAGCTTGTTGTCTCTGCACTGTGCCAGGGGAGGGCAGTTTAAAAGGAGCCCGGGCACTGCTGACATTTACTAATCACAGCTCTCACCCGAGATCCACACGCTCACCGTCTGGTCTCCATGGAGACACAGCAACCTTTGCCCATTTCTTAATGGCCCCTCCACGAGCTGAGCTCACACAGTGGTCTGACCAGAGCTCCCCCAGCTTGGCTAGCTGCTGCTGCTGCCGCCGCCGCCACCACCGCCTCGAGTCAGGACCTCCCTCACCCATACAGTCAGTCAGTCAGTCAGTCACCGGGCCCAGGCTTTCTGCTAGGCACCAGGAGCTGGGGTGGGGCTGGGAGAAGAGGGAGCCGTCCAGGAAGTCTCCTTCCCCCTCGACTGGCCATTCTAGCTCAGAACCCCCCACCCAGCTCGCCCCAGGGGCTGTCTCTGAGCAGACTCTCCCGGGGAGCCTGAGTGTGCCCCCCCAGAGGGACGGCAGTGGCACCTCAGGATAGGATCTGAGCTGGAGAGCTCTTAGAAGGCACCTGAAGGGCCCTCGTTGCACAGATGAGTTACTGACTCTCCCAGAGAGTGCCTTGGTCAAGGTCGCACAGCCAGCAGAACCAGGCTAAGAAACTGGTGATGTGACCTCCCAACCAGCCTGCTTTCCACTCGGCCTCTTTCCCTCACCTTATTGGGTCACGTGCTACTGGCCCTGGGTTCAGCAGTGGAGCGATGGCCCCAAAAGCTCTCTGCCAGTCTCCCCCTCCGATTGAAATTCCACCATTAGAGAGTCATTCCTTTGGGACTGCACCTTTGCCCTGCTGATTCCTCTTTTATAATGCATAGCCCCTGGCAGAGTTTTAGGAAGGACACAGATAAGCTGGAACTCATCCAGAGGAGGGCAATTGGGATGGGAGGAGACTGGAAACCAGGCCATATGAGGACCAGCTGAGAGGAGGAGGGAAGAGAAGGCCCAGGAGGGACGTGATAGCCTTCTTCCAGTATGTGAAGAGCTGTCTTGTGGAGAGGGACAAGCCTTGTTCTGCTTGGCCCCAGATGGTAGAACAATGGCAGGGAAGTGGGGGTGGGGTGGTGTAGATTTCCCCTCAATACAAGAAAGAACTTCCTAATAATTAAAGCTGGCCCAAAGAACAACAGCGAGCTACTATTGATATAGCACTTGGAGAGGTCAATAAAGCACTTTTACAGGTTTTCTCATAGGATCTTAACAACCCAGTGAGAAAGGTGCTGTTCCCATTTTACAGCTGAGGAAAACCGAGGCTGCTTGGTTCAAGGACATGTCCAAGGTCATGCAGCTAAGCCAGTGTCTTGGGTAGAATTTGAACTCAGGTCTTCCTGACTCCAAGTCCAACACTCTTCTTGACCATCTAATTAGCAATTGCAGGGTAGGTAGGTATTTAAACAGAGGTTCAGGGATGAAGAGGGGATTTTGCTCAAGTTTGGGTTTCACTGGACAATATCTGAGGCTCCTTTCTAGCAGCAAGGTGACCCAGTGGATACATTACCCTGCCTGGGCATTTTAGAACTGAGTTCAAATCCAGCCTCAGACACTTTCTAGCTATCTAACCCTGGCCAAGTCTCTACCTCAGTTTCCTCAACTAGAAAATGGGGATCATAATAGCATCTACCTCAAGGATTGTTGTGAGGATCAGATGAGCCATTCATAAAGTACTTTCTGTGGTGTTTGGCATGTAGTAGGTGCTCAATAAATGTTCCATTCCCTTTTCTTTCCCCCCTGTCCAACTCCAAGATTCTGTGAACCTGGAAAAAATTAGGTCTGAATTAACCCAGGGTCTTGCACTCAAGGACAGAAACTGGGTTTGTGGAGATGGGAAGAGGAATGGCACTGAGTGGGTAGAAAAGGGGCGGATTTGGGCATGACCTGGCTCTGCCACACTGTGCCATTCCCTTCTCCCTCTCCTCTGTGCCATCCAGGTGTAGTTTCTGGGTCCTTGCCAAGGGGCTTATAGGAGGATGCTGATGGCCCTTAGAACATGGAATGTCAGGCTGGGGAGAGATTTGGAACAGAGACATTCAATCTAGAAGGGACTTTCCCACATGGATTATCAGACCTGGGAGGGAACTTAGAACTTGGAACATCAGAACTTGGAGGAACCTTAGAAATGGAATGCCACAAAATCTGTGTTGCAGGATAGATAGCACTAGGATAACTTATACCAGGCTCTTTACTGCCTGGCAGGGAAGGGAAAGAGTCTGAATCTAGCAAAATGCCAAAAAACAATTGTCAAAAAAGTTTTCTACATGTAATGAAAAAAAGACTAGAATGCGAATGCCACAGCTGAAGGGCCTTAGAACCGAAGAATGAGCTCATTGGCTCTGGGGGATGCTGATGATTCTCTAATCTACCATCCCCCTGTTGCCCTTCAGTCTTTCATCTCTAACCACCTTTCAGACATGTCCGACAGGATGTCCAGGAGACATCTTCAATTCAGTGTGTCCCCAAAGGGGCTCATTCTCTTTCCTCCTAAACCTTCCCTGTTACTGTAGAGGGCACCATCATCCTCCCAGGCTCACGGGTTCAGAACCCAGGTGGTGCCACCCTCTGCTCTTCCTATCCCTCACTGCCCATACCTTCCCTTCTCTTCTGATTCTACTGCCCCCTGGGGCAAGCTCTCATCACCTTGCACCTGGATTATTGTAATAACTCTGCCCGCCTCAAGTCTCTCCCTATCCATCCCCCATTCAGCTGCTAAAGAGATTTTCCTAAGCACAGGTCCAACCGGGTCACCCTGCACTCAATAAACTTCTGTAGCTCCCTCTCACCCCCAGGGTCAAATATAAAATCTTGTTGAGCTTTCAAAGCCTTCTATAACCTAGCTCCATCCATCTCCAGCTCCTTTTTCAGTCTTCTCACATCTTACTCCCTGCCATCTATTCTTTGGTCCAGGGACACTGATTTCCTGACAGTTCCTTGCACAAGACAATTCATTCTCTGACTCCAGATATTTTCTTTATGATTATTTCTAAATTTTTCTTATTTATTTATAATTTTAAAAAAATTTCTATGGTTACATATTTCTTATTGTCTCCCTCCCCTCTTCTCTCCCTCCTCCCAAAATTGACAAGCATTTTCACTGGGTTATACATTATTATTATTTTTAAAACCCTTTTCTTCCCATCTTGGTTCCAAGGCAGAAGAGCAGCAAGGGCTAGGCAATAGGGGTTGAGTGACTTGCCCAAGGTCACACAGCTAGGGAGTGTATGAGACCAGTTTTAAACTGGTCTAAACAGATCTATCTCTAGATCTGACTCTCAATCCAAAGAGTCACCTAGTTGCCCCTCTTGACTCCAGATATTTTTATAGGCAGTCCCCAGTGCCTGAACTATCCTTTGTTTTCATCTCTCCTCCCTGGCTTTCTTCAAGTCTTAACTAAAATCCCATCTTCTAAAGGAAGACTTCCCCAACCACTCCTAATTGCAGCAGTGCCTCTCTCTGGATTATTTTTTATTTTTTAGCACATATTTCTTTGCTTGTTGTCTCCCCTGTCTGATCATGAGCTCCTTAGGGGCAGGGATTTTTTTTAATTTAATTTAATTTTTTTATTTGGTCAATTTCAAACATTATTCCTTGGTTACAAAAATCATATTCTATTTCTCCCTCTCCTCCCCAGGCCCCTCCCATGGCTGACACACAATTCCACAGGGATTGTCTTTTGCCTTTTTGCATCTTCATCCCTTAGCACATATGCCTGACATAGTCTCATTGCTGTTCAGTCTTTCCAGTCCTGTTCACTCTTTCTAACCCAATTTGGGGTCTTCTCAGTAAAGATTCTGAAGTGGTTTGCCATTTCCTTCTCCAGCTCATTTTTACAGATAAGGAAACTGAGGCAAATGATAAGTGACTTGCTCAGGGTTACATAGCTAGTAAGTGAGGCCAGATTTGAACTTAGAAAAATGAGTCTTCCTGATTCCAGGCCTGATACTCTATTCACTGCACCACCTGGCTGCCCCAGTCACATAGTAGGTATTTTAAAAATGTCTATTGATTTGCCTGTCAGGGCTAGGAGGGACCTTAGAAAATAGAATGTCAGAATGGGAAGGGACCTTCCTAAAGAACGTCAGAGCTGGAAGGAATCTTAGGACAAAGAATGCTAAATATAGGAAAGACCTTAGAATAGAGAATGTTGAGGTAGAGCCAAGATGGTGAAGATGGAGTGGCCCACCTGCTCTCTACCAAATTCCTCTCCAAACAACTTTGATAGAATGCCTGAAAATTGAATTTTGGATGGACAGAACCCACAAGAGAAGGTTAACCTTGGAAAGGTCCCCAGAGCATAAAATATCCGAACGAGGTCAGGACTGTGCACGTGGGGGTCTTCTTTCTGTGGCCTTGGCCTAGTCACTTCCCTTTCCCGAGACTGTTTCTTCATCTGTAACATGAAGAGCTCAGACTTCATTATCTCTAAGTTCTCTCCCACCTCTATGTTCTAGGATCTGAACTTCCTCCTGCTTCTGACATTTTCCAGGGCAAGGGTCCCTCGAGTTCTTTTATATTTTCCCACACTCTGACATTAAATGATTCTAAAATCGATTTTTGGCATTCTAAAAATGTCCCAAGGAGGAAGCTTCCTTCCCTCCTCCATAATAATAAAAATAATAACAAACATCTATTTAAAGCACTTGACAATAACTCTATGAGAAAGGTACTCTTATTTCCATTTTAATTTAATTTAATTAAAAAATAAAATAAATTTTATTTTAATAAATAAAAAAATAATTTAATTAAAAAAAACTCAATTTCCATGAGATAATTAAGTCCCTAGGCAGCTGGGTGGTGAAATGAATAGAAGCACTGGTCTTAGAATCAGGAAGTCTCCTCTTCCTGAGTTCAAATCTGGCCTCAGACACATACAAGTTGTGTGACCCTGTTTGCCTCAGTTTCCTCATTTGTAAGATGAGTTGGAGAAGCAAATAGCAAACCGCTCCAGTATCTCTGCCCCAAAACCCTCAAAGGACATCATGGAGAGTCAGACATGCCTGAAAATGACTGAACACATCACTGAGTCCCAGAGAAGGTTTTTGCTTCTAAACTAGTGGCAGAATTTGAATTCAAGTTTTTCAGATGCCAGTTCCAGCACGCTAACCCCTACTTACCTGGCTGCCTTCATGGATATTATTTTTCTCTTTCAGCTCTCTTCTCTCTATTTTTAGTTATTTGTAAGTGGGAAAACAAGAATCTGATGGACTCATTTCTGCTAAGGCACTCACAACTTGATAAATCTTCAGGAATTACCTGGAGGATTTGTGCCAGAAGAAGGAATCTTTAATGGTAGAATCTCAGGCATTAATGGCATTCTGGTAGGAGGAGATATTCTGGGAGAGAGAGAGAGAGAGAGAGAGAGAGAGAGCAGTTTTCCGAGCAACCACACAACTTCCTTTGACTCTACCAGGATTCCTAGTGCCTGTCTTGGGGCCTTTATCAGGATGGAGGTTCTACACAGCCTCCATTGCCTTTTCCCAGGAGCCCCCTAGGAAATGGGAGACAACAGGGATCCTCCCCTTTGTGTCCAGGCTAGGCCTTGAGAAGTAAGAACAGCTCCTATTTCTATAAGGTTTTCAGGCCTGTCTTGGGGCCTTTATCAGGCTGGAGGCTCTGCACAGCCTCCATTGCCTTTTCCCAGGAGCCTTCTGGGAAATGGGAGACAACAGGGATCCTCCCCTTTGTGTCCAGGTGAGGCCTTGAGAAGTAAGAACAGCTCCCATTTCTATAAGGTTTTCAGGCCTGTCTTGGGGCCTTTATCAGGCTGGAGGCTCTGCACAGCCTCCATTGCCTTTTCCCAGGAGCCTTCTGGGAAATGGGAGACAACAGGGATCCTCCCCTTTGTGTCCAGGCGAGGCCTTGAGAAGTAAGAACAGCTCCCATTTCTATAAGGTTTATGGTTCACAAGACACGTTAGGAGAAGGATTCACAAGATTTAGAGGCAGAAGGGCCTTGGGAGATGGCCAGCCCCTTTGTACTATGGCAGGAGAAACCACTGAGGCCTGGGGTGGGGGTGGGGAGCCACGGTGGTCCAGCCTGTAAAGAGCAGAGGCAGGATTGGAATCCAGGATGTCTGAGGCAAAACCCAGTTCTCCCTCTTCCCCCAGGCTGCGTCTTCCGTCCTGAACTCACCTGTCTCCTGAGAACTCTACATCCCCCTTGCGGTCCCTCACACCTGAGCGGGATCCTGGCACCAGATTAGCTCTGGGGATCTGGGCAGAGCAGGCCTCTCTACAGGGACGAGGGAGGCCTGCTTGGGACCCCCGTCGGCCTGTGGTGCTCCCAGGAGATTGACGGGGAGCCCCACAGGGCCAGATGCCCGGCCTGGGCACTCGTGGGAGAGCACAGCCCCCCAGCCGCAGATGGAGACAGGGAGGGCCCCTGGCAGAGGCTCGGGCCCTCGCTGGATTCTTCCCTCCTCCAGGCCTTGAGAAGGGGAAGTGGCTGGGAGAGGGGGAGGCAAGCTCTGTCCCTCCTCCCACCCAAACCACTTGGTCCTGTGGGCTGCTTGGAGAGGGAATGGGAGCTGGAGCCGGGCTGGGCTTCCTGCCGTCCCGCCCGCCTTCTGTCGCCTTGGCAGCCGGTGCCTCAGCCTCCCCAGCCCCTCGCGGCTGCTGTCGAAGCGGCACCAGTCGAGCCCGTGGAGAGCTTGCCCGGAGCATCCAGCTCTCCCCAGCCTAGACAGACAGGACGGCTGCTGGGGCTGTCTGGATCTGCCAGACGGGAGGGAGCCAGGAGATGGAGAGGATGGCCAAACCCTCCCCTCCGCGTCCTGTTCCCAACTTCCTCAGCCTCCCTCTGCCTCCCTCCGTCCAGGCCTCTGCTTCAGGGGCGCCCAGCCTGGGGAGCTGCGTGTGTGCGCGTGGGGGGGGAGTGTATGAGGTTGGCACAGAAGTGTGTGTGGATAAGGCTGGCACAGGACAGTGTGTGTGCGTGTGTGTGTGTGTCTACACCGGGCAGATGCTTCCTGAGTGCACAACTAGAACACTGTGTGAGACTGCATTGCACAATCTGTGTATGTGATTTTGTGTGTGTGTAGGTCCAAGTGGGCACGCTATCGAACTCTGTGTGTGTGCCCATCAAAATGCCAAGATTCAGAGCAGGAGGCGCCCGCCAGCTTTCACTCGGCTCCCTCTCTTCAGAGAGGTGCTGGGCTGGCCACGTAGGGGGCGATCCTGGGCGTGCCAGTCTGTGGGCGCGGGGTGTGGGCACAGGGAAGGGCTTTGGTGTGGTGGGCGTGCAGTTGTGTGCCCACCCGTGGCATGGCCACTGCCCTGGTGAGCCCAAAGGCTCTTTGTGTGTGTGATGTGTGTATCCTGTGTGTGATAGCATACATAAGGGGATGTTTGGGGAGTGTACTAGGGGAGAATGTATATGTGAGCGTGTGTACACAGACTCTGGAGGGGCAGCTGGGTGGCTCAGTGGATTGAGAGCCAGGCCCAGAGACGGGAGGTTCAAATCTAGCCTCAGACACTTCCCAGCTGTGTGACCCTGGGCAAGTCACTTATCCCCATTTCCTGGTCCTTACTACTCTTCTGCCTTGGAGCCAATACACAGTATTAATTCTAAGATGGAAGGTGAGGGTTTAAAAAAAAAAGATTTTCTGTGTGTGTGTGTTTGTGTGCGTGCGAGTATACACAAAGGGAGAATGTATAATGTGGGTATGTGTACAAAGATTCTGAGTGGGGTTTCAGTGAGTAGGGAGCCAAGTCTAGAGATGGGAGGTCCTGGGTTAAAATTTGACCTCAGACACTTGTTAGCTGTGTGACCCTGGGCAAGTCACTTATCCCCATTTCCTGGTCCTTACCACTCTTCTGCCTTAGAACACAGTATTGATTCTAAGATAGAAATTAAGGATAAAAAAATACCTCTGTGCGTGTGTGTGTGTGTGCGCGTGTGCGCGCGTACACTGGTACCTGTCGGAAGGGATGCTGGGTGGTTGTGCAGATGGGATCAGGTACACCTGTGTGAGCACGTGTGACATTGTGCACATGAGAATTCTGTGAGTATGAACATGCATGTGGCACTGTGTGCAAGCACAAGGGGATGCTGTGTGTGTGGCTGTTTGCATTAGTGGCAGGGTGTGGACCCCTCTAACTTGGCACACCTGAGGAGTTCTTGACTTCTCTGCAGCATAGTGGTGGCTCTGTTCCATTTGGGGCATCTGGAGAGGGGGGCCAGGAGAGGATGGGGTGACATCCCCTCCCTTTGGGGTTTCCAACAGGAAAGTCAAACAATGGGGATCTTGTCAAGCCCTCCCCACACCCTCCCCCAAGGCTCCTGGCGCCAGGGAAGGCTGCAGGCAGGCAAGCAGGCAGACAGACAGACGGCGCCCGAGTGGCACTGAGGATGTGGCTGGGTCAGCTCTGTGATGAGGGGATGCCCACAGTTCTGCCCTTCAGGGTCCTGGGGGAGGCTAGCCATAGCTCCCATGGCGGAGAAGGCATATCTCAGCCTCTGAGCAGAGCTTTGGAGGAAGCGAGGGATCGGAGGGTGCCCAGAAGGGCACCTTGGAGGGAGGGCTATCATGTTGGCACTTGGATTTCCTTAACCATTGAGGTGTCGGGAGAACAAACTCTCCCATTTCCCTTCCTCCACTGCTGCCTTTGTTTACTTCTGGAACAGCAGAATCCCCGACATCCACAGAACATCAGAGCTAGAAGCATCCCTTAGAGATGACTCTGACTCGTTTTAAATTGGAGGAAACTGAGCCTAGAGAATAAAAGGGGACCCTTCCAAGATCACGTGTGGACGGAGGCAGTGGCAGACCTGGGAAGTCTCTCTCTCCACCCCCAGGTAAAGAGTCTTTTCTCTCATCTCTCAGCCTTCTGAGTCCAAATTCTGACTGACCCCTTCTTCCTAGTCCCTGCCCTGCAGCCCACAGGCCTGAGGTGGGTCCCTCCCCACGCCAAGGCCCACATGTCTTTCCCCCCTCTTGGAAATTCAGCACATAAAAGCTGAGGCTCTTCTTTGTATCGGGTGAATGTGCCTGCCTGCCTGCCTGTCTGTCTGTCTGCCTATGGAGGGCTTCATCCATCAAAAGCAGCAGGACCCCTGAAAGGACAAGAGTTTTGTTCTGGGCCAGATGACACCATGACTTCAAAGCTCTTCTTCCCACTGTTTCCCCAGAAGGGCATGGGGAGAGGGGGGAAAGGAGGAGGAAGATGGAGAAACAGAAAAGGAATGAGAAGAGAAGAGAGAGCTGAGGGGATAAAAGGAACCAGAAAACAGAAGATTCTGGTGGTTTGGGCCCTGACCCCCAAGGAACTCTATTCATACTTGCCTCCATTCAGCCCACTTTTTGCTTTCTGGACCTCAGGATTCTGCTCTAGAAAATGCAAATGGGCTTTTGGTCTCTTATGGCTCTCTGGGCTCTGACTTTCTGTGTTCAAAGATCCCTTTCAGCCATGATATCCCAGGTTCTAAAGGCTCACAGCTTTAACAAAGCCTAAACCTTGCCCTGACATTCTATATTCAAAGAATTCTCCCAGTTCTGACATTTCATGTTCTAAGATCCCTCCCAACTTTGATATTCTCTGTTCTAAGGCCCCATCTAGTTCTGATGTACTACATTCTAAGGGCTCTCCCAGCTCTGACATTCTCTATTCTAAGGCCCCTTAATAACTCTGTGTAGAAATCCTCCCAGCTATTGACATTTCATGTTCCAAGACCCCTCTCTGCACTGATATTCTATGTTCTAAGGACTCTCCTAATTCTGATATTTCACGTTCTAAGGTCTCTCCCTGCTCCAACATTCTATGTCCTAAGAACTCTCCCAGCTCTGACACTCTCTGTTCTAAGATTCCTCCAGCTCTGACATTCTCTGTTCTAAGCTCCCTCCCAGCTCTGACATTCCCTGTTCTAAGATCTCTCCCAGCTCTGACATTCTCTGCTCTAAGGTCTCTCCCAGCTTTGACATTCTCTGTTCTAAGCTCTCTCCCAGCTCTGACATTCTCTGTTCTAAGGTCTCTCCCAGCTCTGACAGTCTCTGTTCTAAGGTCCCTCCAGCTCTGACATTCTCTGTTCTAAGGTCTCCCAACTCTGACATTCTCTGTTCTAAGGTCCCTCCAGCTCTGACATTCTCTGTTCTAAGGTCCCTCCAGCTCTGACAGTCTGTGTTCTAAGGTCTCTCCCAGCTCTGACAGTCTCTGTTCTAAGGTCCCTCCAGCTCTGACATTCTCTGTTCTAAGGTCTCTCCCAGCTCTGACATTCTCTGTTCTAAGCTCCCTCCCAGATCTGACATTCTGGGTTCTAAGGTCTCTCCCAACTCTGACATTCTCTGTTCTAAGATCCCTCCAGCTCTGACAGTCTCTGTTCTAAGGTCTCCCCCAGATCTGACATTCTGGGTTCTAAGGTCTCTCCCAACTCTGACATTCTCTGTTCTAAGGTCCCTCCCAGTTCTGACATTTTCTATTCTAAAGTGGTATCTAGCTCCAAAATTCTAATATCCATTCCTTCTCAATCCTTTGAAATCCTACTTTAGGTCCTACTGCCCTACTAACACTATGTTTTCTATGGCAGTCAGTGACTTCCTTCATTGCTAAACTCCAAAATCATTTCTCTATTCTCCATCCACCTCAATTTCTTTGCAGTTTTGGTACTTTGTTGGCCATTCTTCCCTCTTCCTCCACTTCAAAGAGGCCCTGCACCTTCTGATTCTCCTTCTCTCCCCAATTTCTCTTTTTCTGCCTCCTTCAGTCTCTCTTCATCCTCCTCTTTCTAGGGAACGTTCTTATCCATCTTTCTATCTTTGCTCTTCTTTCTTCCCTTCTAGACTGTCTCCTTTAGCAAACTCATTTATCGTGGTAGCCTTGGCTATTCCCTGGGTTCTGATGACTTTGAAATCTCTTTCTCAAGGCCTGTGTACCCCCTCTGAGTTCTAGAACCCACCATCTTCCAAATTTGCTTTCTGGCCATCTTGAACTAAGGGTACCATTTGCATTTCCCATTTTTGTAACTTCAGTCATTTTTCAGTCGGGTGGGACCTTTCACATTTTCTTGGCAAAGATTCTGGAGGGGTGGGCCATTTCCTTTTCCCTCTCATTTTACAGATGAGGAAACTGAGGCAAACAGGGTGAACTGTCTTGCCCAGGGTCATATAGCAAGGAAGTGTCTGAGGCTGATTTGAACTCAGGTGTACTGACTCCAGGTGTGGGCTTCTATCCTCTGCACTACCAAGTTGCCCATACTTCATATTTAATAGGTCAAAATAAAGTTCATAGGGGCAGCCTGATGGCTCAGTGGATTGAGAACCAGGCCTAGAGATAGGAGATTCTGGGTTCAAATTTGACCTCAGATACTTCCTAGCTGTGTGACCCTGGGAAAATCACTTGACCCCCATTGTCTAGCCTGTACCGCTCTTCTGTCTCAGAACCAACACATGGTATTGATTCTAAGATGGAAGATAAGAGTTTAAAATAAATAAATAAAGTTTATTATCCATGCCCCCCCAAACCCCAAACAAACCAATCTGTTTTTGATTTTACTCTATCTGTAACACTAATAATAATTATGATAATAATTATAACTAAGATTAAATAGTCTCTACCACACAAAATAATGACAGGCATTATGCTAAGCACTTTCTGATCTATTATTATCTCCTTTGATCCAAATAGCTGTGAGAGTAGGTGCTCTTATTATCCTCATTTTACAGATGAGGAAACTGAGGCAAACAGAAGTGAAGACACTTGCCTAGGATCACACAGCTAATATATGTCTGACTGAGCCTTGTCACTTATAAGGGAGGTAGGTGCTGTTATTATTCCCATTTTACAGATGAGGAAACTGAGGCAAACAGAAGTGAAGACACTTGCTCAGGGTCACATAGTTAATATGTGTCTGACTGAGCCAGAGGAAGGTGCTGTTATTATCCTCATTTTATAGATGTGGGAACTGAGGTGAACAGATGAAGTGATTTCCTCAGGGTCACCCAGCTAGGAAGTATCTGAGTTCAGATTTGAACCCAGGACCTCCCATCTCTAGACCTGGCTCTCAATCCACTGAGTCACCCAGCTGCCCCTGCCTCAGTTTCTATAACTGTAAAATGGGAGCAATAAGGGCACCTCTCTCCCAGGCTCAACTGAGACGATATTTGTGAAGCACTTAGCACAGTATCTGGCACTCACCAAATGTTTGCTTCTTTCCTTCTCTATCTGCTTGCCACACTGACTCTCCCCTCAGATTATTGTACATTATAATTCCCCCTTTAGACCAGGCAAGGCCTTAATTACATTAAGCTAGTTAAATTTTTTACCTGTCCTACAATGGTCTGTGTGCAGCTAAGTGGCGCAGTGAATAGAGGGCTCAAGAAAACCCGAGTTCAAATCTAGCCATAGGCTCTTACTAGCCTTGTGACCCTGGGCAAGTCACTTAATGCTGTTGGCCTCAGTTTCCTCAACTATAAAATGAGCTGGAGTGAGAAATGGCAAAGCACTTCAGGATCTTTGCCAAGAAAACCCCAGACACAAAGAGTAAGACACGGCTGAAATGACGGAACACTACCAACAGTTTGCACCCTGTAGGTGTTTGACACAGGCTTGCACTGAGCTGCATCTCTCCCAGGTCTAACAGCCTGTGTTCTCCGGCTTTCAGGGATGGGGGGGAGGAAGCCTCCAGCAGCAGCCTTTCCTTCAAGCCTGATGCCCTGGGAATGAAGCCCTGGTCCCTCCCCCTCTCCCTGTGGGCCCCTCAGTCTTTGCCCTCCCCTTCTCTGCTCAGGAAGCATCTCGGCATCTGGACTCCAGCACCAGCCTGTTCCCAGCAGGCCCCTCAAGAATGCTCATGGTTCCCCCGGGGCACTTGGCCCCAGGTCTCACCTAGCTGGGGCCTGTAGGGTGGGAAGGAAGCCAGAAAAGTGTCTGTGGGCTTGGGGGTTGGGAGGCCGGGGGCCCTCTGGACATAGCAGGGCCCATTTCTGGAAGCCTTGAAGATGGGGACTTGGATGCAGAGGCATTTTTATTATCCCCATTTTATGGATGAGGAAACTAAGAGAGAAAACAGCCAAACGGCTTGCTGGTGGCTATCTGGGGAGAACTGGGTGTGGTGTGGGAGCCATGCGGGAAGGGATCAGGGAAAGGAGACTGACTGTTTGTCTGAGCACACAAATGAAAGACTGACTGGCTGAATGAATGAATGAATGAATGCCTGCATGCAGGCAGACCTACTGTGTGCCAAAAACAAAAGGGAGGCTGTCTCTGGCTTTAGCCTGTGGATGGACTGTGTGGATGAGGTGGGGAGGAGGGTCATGAGGGCTCCTCTGTGTGTAGGGCAGGGGGAGAGTCTCAGAGAGTACTTGGGGGGGAGGGGAGGAAGCTCATGTGTCCTGCTATACATGTGACAGGCCGGGGAAGGAGCTAGAGAGGGTGGGGATGCATGGGGAGGGAGGGGGTGCTAGGTGGACTTACTGGCTTCTAAGGTCCTTTCTGTGGTGATACGCAGCCTAGGGGTGGGGCGGGGGGGGGGTGTTACATGAGGAAGGCTCTGCTGGCTGGGTGGGGCACTGGAAGAGGCGAGTAGGCCATGGGGTGCATGTCTATGTGTCCAGTGTGTGTTCAAGGGGGAAGGAGATGATGGTTGTTTCTCCTCAGCAGCCAGGAAGGAACAGAGGAACAGAGTTCGTGCAGCTCACTCAGCCTCACCCTGGGTCGCCTGCTGTGACATGTCAGTGGCAGAGAAGCTAAAAATATCTGCTCTTCTCCTCCAGCTCCAGGGGATGGACGCTGGGTCTGTGAGGCCCCTGCTCCATCCCCCTTAATCCAGCCTTCTGATGAGGGCTGAACTCCCTGCGAGGCCCCTGATGACCCAGCAGGACCCAGTGGGGAAGGGGGGTTGAGCCAAGACAGAAGAGATTAGGAGCCAGAGCATGGCACTGGGGTCAGATAAATCTAGGCAGTAAGGTTAGAATTTGGCACCTCAGCTGGTGAAGGAGAGGGGGAAAGGAGAAGGGGACAAAGCCTCAAGCCTTTCTCCTTGGCCATCTTCCTCTGAAGCTAATGAATTCTCTATTTCTACCTCCTTTCCCTCCTCACTGCTACCACTCCATTGGAATCCAGAAAGCCTGGTATAGTAGTTCCAGGGTAGTACAGTAGAATGCTTAATGAGGACTTGAATTCAAATCTAGCCTCTGCTCCCTATTGACTATGTGTCATTATGCAAGTCTCCAACCTTCCCCAGGTCTCATTTCTTGTTCTTAATCCTAGGATCCTTATAACTGGGATCCCACAAGGCCCCAAACTCGCTTCTTTTAGCAAGCCTTTTCTTCCCTGGGAAGTCCTTTTACCAATTCTCCTTGCTTCTGGGTTCTTTGGCCCCTTGACATTTTGAACTCAAGTGTTTGGTTTGGTTTATACCACTTTTACTAAGGGTGTGTGGAGGCTAGCTCAAATGGGCTAGAGCTGATTGTTAAATTTTCATTGTGAACATTTGCATGGCAGAAATTGGCAAATGTTGCAAATCAGGGCTTGATTTCCTGTTTTGTTGATTGTTTGGTATTAAAGCATCAAACAAACTGTTAATAATGGGAACTAAACTTAAAAGTGTGTCTTGCATCCTTTTTTTGAGAGAGCCTGTTGTTAAATCCCACTTCACCACTGATCCGCACTCAAGGTGTATGTGCCCTTCCTTTCTCAGGCTTGAAGCTTCTGGAAGCAGGTGCTGTTGTCACTTTCTTAGGCTGAAGGCTCCAAATGGCCACAGGATCAAAGATGTGGAGCTAGAAAGGATCTTAGAAGACATTAAATCCAACTCTTTCATTTTACAGATAAGGAAGAAATGATTTAGTTCCTTAGCTGGTAAGTGTCTGAGGTAGGATTTGAACCCAGATCTTCCTTACTCCTTATTTACTGATTCCATTACCCTATCAACTAACATGTTCCCTCAGAGGAGCTCTCAGAGGGAAGCCCCTGTCCCCTTCCTAAGACCAGGGTCCCTGAAACTTAGAACTGTCAGACTGTAGGACTGGAGGTCCCTTTGTCTCCCTCGCTAGCCTAGGGCTTCCTGAGGAGAGGGGCTCCCTCCTTCTGCCCTACTCCCAGTATTTTTCCCTATAGGGAGAACATATTCAGGTTGGAGAGGAAATAGATCAACCCAGTAATGGGATTCTAGAGTTAGACCTAGAAGGGATCTTAGAGGCCCTCTTGTCTAACCTCTTCATTTTACAGATGAGGAAAATGAGCCATAAATTCAGTGGTTTGCTCAAGGTGGGGGGAATACAAGTATTTATTAAATACCAACCATGGGGCAGGGAGGTGGCACAATAGATAGAGAGCCAGGCTTGAATATGGGAGGTCCTGGGCTCAATCTGGCCTCAGATACTTCTTAGCTATGTGACTCTGGGCAAGTCACTTAACCCCAAGTGCCTAGCCCTTACCACTCTTCTGCTTTGCAACTGGTCCTTAGTATTGATTCTAAAACAGAAGGTAAAGGTGTTTTTTTTTTTTATGCCAACTATGTGCCAGGCAGTATGCAAAGCAATTTAACAAAGATCCTCAAAATAACCCTGTGAGGTAGGTGTTACCCCCATTTTACAGTTGAGGTAATTGAGGCAGATGGAGGTTAAGTGACTTGCCCAGGGTCACCTGGCCAATGTCTGAGACTGAATTGAACTCATCTCTCTTCTGGACTCCCAAGTCCTTTATCTGTTGTACAACCTAACTGCTTCAAGGCAGTAAATAGTAAAGCAGTAGTTTGAACTCAGGTCCTCTTAGTCTAAATCCAGTCCCAAATTCTTAGCTTCCTTTCTTCAGAGAAGGGGAAACCCAGCAAAAGTCCCCATATCCTGGCAGACCAGAAGCTGAGGGAGTAGGAGTAGGGGTAATTTTTGAGTGGCTCATCTGACTCTCCCTTCTTCTGGGTGTGATCAGGCCTGGGGCTGGGCCCCGTGACCCCAGAGCAGTCCAGAAAAGCCAGTCAGCTCCCACTGGGCACTCCTGTCCCAATAGCTGTAGGCCTGCTCCTGTGCCTGATAGTTACAGATCTGACCTGAAGCCTGGGTGTGGCCTGGGCTAGGGCTAAGCTGCCTGCCCTACAGTATCCTGTGCTGGAGATGATGACTGACCTGTTTGTGCTAATATCCCAGCATCTCTGAGAGCAGGACTGCCTCTGGGCATGATCCCCCTTGTTCCCCTTGTTTTTATGTCTCTGCCTTTCCATGAGGTCATGTAATGATCATGGCTGGCATTTCTACAAATATACATCACACCAACCCTCCGATGTAGTCTCCCCAGGATCATAGGCCCATTTCGCAGATAAAGAAACCGAGGCTGACAGAGACAGAGTAAAACGTTTTGCCCAGAATCACACAGCTAGCTAGTTAGTGTCAGAGGCTGAATTTGAACCCAGGTCTTAATTTCAGGTTCATTACTCCATCCCCTACACCATGCTGTCTCTCCAAATGTGTCGATGTGATTTCCTTTTCTGGAAGACTTCCTGCTAGGACTATCATAAAAGGCATTCTTGGTTGAGGACAACTTGAACTGGCTGGTCTCTGAGGCTTCTTCCAGCTCCTACCGGGATCCTTGGTACAGCTTTGAGTTTCTCGGTCCAAGATTTCTGCATCTCTGTTTCCATGCACGCCAGCATGTGTCTTTGTCTCTCTGGGTCTGCATGTCAGCGTTTCTCCGTGTTGGCATGTTCTTGGGTCTGAGTGTGTGTCTGTGAATTCCAGTGTGCCTGTTGTCTCTTTTTCAGGGTTCCTATTAAGTATCCACTTGTATCAGGATTTCTGGGGAACAATTTTCTTAAGTCTTTTTTTTTTAAACCCTTACCTTCTGTCTTGGAGTCAATACTGTGTACTGGCTCCAAGGCAGAAGAGTGGTAAGGGCTAGGCAATGGGGGCCAAGTGACTTGCCCAGGGTCACACAGCTGGGAAGTGTCTGAGGCCAGATTTGAACCTAGGACCTCCTGTCTCTAGGCCTGACACTCAATCCACTGAGCTACTGAGCTACCCAGCTGCCCCCTTCTTAAGTCTTTATGTAGCTCTCTGTATCAGTGTGTTTTCCCTCTGTGTGTGAATTCGGCACCACATATACATGGGGATTCTGTATGTGTGTGTGTATGTATGTGAGAGAGAGAGACAAGAGAAAGAGAGATAGAGAGAGACACAGAGAAAGAGGGGAGTGGAGAGAGAGAAGGGGGGAGAGAGAGGGAGAAAAAGAAGAAAAGAGGGAGGGAGAAAAAGAGGGAGAGAAAGGAGAGACAGAGAGGGAAGAGGAGGAGAGAGATTGAGAGAGGGGATAGAGAGAGGGAAAAAAGAGGGAGAGAAAGAGGGAGAGAAAGAAGGAGAGATGGAGAGGGAGGGGGAGAGAAAGAGAGATTGAGAGAAAGAGAGAGAAGAAGAGAGGGAGGAAGAAAAAGGGAGAGAGAGGAAGGGGGAGGAGAGAGATTGAGAGGGGGGAGAGAGAGAGAGAGGAAGGGAGGGAGAGAAGAGAGAGAAGACATAAGCACCTGTGCTGTACCAAACACAGTGCTAGGCACCATGAGGGGAAGCAAAGCAAATCTAAAAGGAGGCTATCCGTGGCCTCAAAGCATGGAGCTCCTCTTGTGTGTGTATGTGAGGGATCTGTGTGTGGATGGGTCAAGTCTTTGCCTGTGTCTATCAGTATTTTCCATTTATTTGTGCCTGTCTCTGTGTAGTCACGTGTGTCACTGTGTACCTGTGTGTGTCTTTGTGTCGGTCTGTCAGTGTGTCTGCCTGGGTCCCCTCTCCGTGTGGATGGCTGTCTTTGTGTCTTGGATCTCTGGGTATCTCAGGCTCTGTGTGTCTGTGCACAGCCACGGGCACTAGCATGCCTGCCTTCTCCTCCCCAAACCTCCGCCCTCCCACACTCTGAAGCCCAGAGCCAGAGGGGAAAAGTCAGGCTGGCCCGCGCTGTGCAGAGAATGGGCAGAGGGCCCGGCCGAGGGCTGCTGGGAGGGGCCTTGGCCCACCTGGGCCAGCCCTCTCTCCCTGCCAGGGCCTGGCCTGGAGGACCCCCTTCTCTCTCCTCTGGGGGTGGGGGTGGAGGGAGCGGGGCCACGGGCACAAGATGGCCGGGGGAGCTGGGGAGAGGGAACAGGGAGGGAGGGGAGCCCCCGCCGACAGACAGCCAGGGCTCTGTCTTAGCTTTAGCTCCATCCAAACATGAAGCCAGAGCCTCCTCTACATGTAAACACCAGCTGTGTCAAGACGGTACAGCTTCTTCTAGGTCAACAGACAGCTGTGGGGTTGCCAGGCAACGGCTCAGCTCTCCCCCCCTCGACACCCCCCCACCGGGCCCTCCCCCTCCCCTTGCCTCTACCTGGCAGCCTGTAAACCCTTAGCCGAAGCTCCCCCAGCGGGCATGGGAACGCCCGCTGATGCCAATTAACCCAGCAGGGGGGGCAGGGGGCACCGGGAGGCTGCTGGGGACCTGGGCTCAAGGGGTTGGGGAGGAGGTTAACGCTTTCCGTGCCGGTGCCCTCTCTGGTCAGGTGCCCTCTTGGCCCGCTCTCCCCCCTGTGGCCCCGCCCCCAGGCGGCCCAGTCGTCCTCTGCTCAGAGCCCCAAGGTAGCCCTCCAGGCTTCCATGCTCCATCCTGGGCTCAGCAGGGGTGGGAGGTGCTCCCTGGACTCTGGCTTCCCGGGCAGGGTCCTCCAGCTTTCTGAGCGGAAGGCCTCGTGCCTGGGCTGGAAGCGGGGAGGCCCCGGGCTGCTGGCCCAGGGGTCACTCCCAGGTGGATGGAGGAGGGGGAGTGGGGACCAGCCACCAAAGGGTTAACGCCGCTGCCGTTCTTTCTCCCCCTCCCCCTCCCCTGCCCCCTCCCCTACCTTGGGGCTGCTTTCGAAGCAGCAACTTTTTCAGTGGGAGCACCTGTGCTCCCAGCTGCTGAGCCCACTCCCTGCCCACTCCCTGGGTGAGCCCAGTTCCCTGGGGATCCCCAGCCAGCTCCAGCTCAGAGCCCAGTGGGAAGGGCAGGGGGAAAGGAGCCCTGAATTCTCCCTCCCCACCCACACTGCCCCAAGAGAGGTCCGGGCTCGGGCACAGCGGGCGGCACCCCTCCTTGCCTTTTCCCTGGCCTGGGGGGGTGCGGTGAGGGTGGTTATGGGGTAGAAGAAGTAAGCCCCCGTGCCCCAGGTGCTCGTTTTTGTGCCCACCTCCTGGGCTCCAGGAAATTGGGCGCAGGCCCTTTAAATGGAGCATCACAAGGTTGTGGTGCCCACAGAGTGCCAGGGGAGGCTGTCAGGCGGGCAAGGGGCTCAGACAGTGGCCCAGGGGAGAGGGAAGAAAGCCAGACTCTGGGGAGAATGTGTTCCCAGTGGGGAGGAGGAAGAGGAGAAGGGCCCAGGGAGACCAGGAAGTTGTCTCTACCCTCCCCCAGCCTGCTGTCCACCCCCCCAACCACTCACCCCACTCGCCAATGTGGGGGCAGCGCCCACGGCCACCCCATTAGTATTCGTCCTGTGTCCCTTCTCCATGGCAACCACTCTCCCCCCAAACAGCACCGAGCTGAGCCAGCCAGAGGCAGAGCTCACCTCTCCTCCCACAGGTAGTGTCTCTCCTCTCCTCCCCTCCCCTCCCCACCCAGGCTCCTCTCCTGACTGCCCTCTCTTCTCACCACCCTCCTGGCCCCGGCACTCCCCCCCCCCCCATTCTGCCTGGAGGAGCTGGTTCTGGGAACAGGATGTGGCTGTGTGTGCCCGCACCGCGCCAAGGGTGTGTATCTGTGCATGTGGGTGTTCATCTGCCTGGCTTCTGCTGCTGCGTTCCTGTGGGCCATCCTGTGGGCTTCCCATTGTTGCGTGCCCATCGTCCCCACAGATGCCGGCGCCCCTCCATTCACACACACACACACAGCTGTCTCCAGCCTCTCTGTGCGCCCCACGTGTGTCCCCGTGTCCTCGGCACAGAATTCTGCTGGCTCTCTGGCATGTGGAAGGGGACCCGAGTGTGTCAGTGCGTGTGCGAGGGAGCCCGAGCCAGCTCGCCAGTGCCCGCATGTGCACCTGGGGGCTGTTGGCTGGCTGCCCTGCTCCGGTCCATCCCCTGCTGCCTGAATAAGCCTGACACCTGCTCCCTGCACAGTGACCACGGCTCCCCCACCCCTCAGCAAGGACAGAGAAGGACACAGAGACACGGCCCCTCTCTCTGCAGAGCTTCCAGCCCCAGCTGCCTCCCCCTCGTCCCTCCTCCTCCTGCAGCCCAGCCCAGCCAGCTCACATCTCTGGCCTTGGCCTTGGGCTCCCCGCCCCCGCTTCTCCGCAGGACCCCCGCACCGACCACGCGGCCCAAACGGTCGGACACACACCACAGTCCTGCGGACTCCCCCACGGCACACGAGGGCCGTACAGGCAGGGCTTCCCGCAAAGCCACGTAAGCATAAAGTGCTCTTCGGACCACATCACGCGCACACGGTCCATGTGTGCGTTCACCGGTCCCCCTGGCCCAGGGTCACACACTCACACCCCGAAGGGGGACACAGACCCCACCCACACACGCCCCCCTTCATCTCCCAGCAGAGCCGGCCCCACATCATCCCTCTGGTGGGCTCCAGCCCAAACACCGTCCACGAGAGCACGGCCACACAACCACACTCGTGGACTCAGGACACCCCACTTTCTCACTGGTATTGCAGCTGTGTGCATAAACCCAAGCTCTCCTTCTTAGGCACAAGGGTGTCGGTACAGGTTACCTTCAGCCCGTCCCACGCAGGACATAAGTTTTAAAGGGAGAAGATGGCCCTTTAAAAAGCATCTCATGACCAATTTGTCCAAGGTCATACAGAAAGTGTGACAGGGCTGGAAGATTCAAACCCAGGGCCTCTGACTCCAGATGTACTTTTTTTTTTAACCTTTCTTAGAATTGATAATTAAGTATTGGTCCCAAGGCAGAAGAGCAGTAAAGGCTAGGCAAACAGGGTTAAGTGACTTGCCCAGGGTCACACAGCTCAGAAGTATCTGAGGTCACATTTGAACCCAGGTCCTTCAGACTCCCGGCTGCGCTCCTCTAACATACTTTGAATGAGATATTCCCAAACCTCATGTATTTTTGCTTGTTCTCATGCTCACAGTCACAAGCACAACTATAGTTGTATAACATACTAACACCCACAGTTGAGAAAGGAAGTGTGGTACACTTGAATGAATATAGAGTTGGAGTCCCAGGACCTAGGTTCAGATCTCAGTTCTGCCACTCACCACCTGTGTCACCTTGGACAAATCAGCTAAGTTCTGTGGGTCTGGGTTCAAAATAAAAAGGCTACATGAGCCATCTTTGAAGGCCCCTTCCTCTGTTTATGACCCCATGAACATACAATGTACATGTACTCATTTGCTAAAAAACACAAGCATGTACCACTTTTTACACACACACTCAGAGTTACACTGTTGCTCGAGCATACACACACACACACACACACACACACCCTAATATACCTAAGTTGCAGACACCTCTACTAAAGAACCTCCCTCACAACACACAGATAAATGCATGCTAAAACCAGCTAACTTTCTCCCTCTTCTCCCTCTCCTTCTTTCTCTCTCCTTCCTCTCTCTCTCTCCTCCTCTCCCCTTCCCTCTCTCTCTTTCTCTCCCTCCCTCTCCTTCTTGCTCCCTCCCTTCCTCTCTTTCTCTCCCTCCCTCTCCTCTCTCCTTCCCTTCCTCTCTCTCCCCCTCTCCCCTTCCCTCTCTCTTTCCCTCCCCTTCTCACTCCCTCCCTTCCTCTCTCTCTCTCTCTTTTTCTCCCTCCCTCTCCTTCTCCCTCCCTCCCTTCCTCTCCCTCCCTCTCCTTCTCTCTCCTTCCCTTCCTCTCTCTCCCCCTCTCCTCTCTCTCTCTCCCCCTCTCCTCTCCTCTCTCTCTCTCTCCCCCTCTCCTCTCTCTCTCTCTCCTTCTCTCTCTCTCTCTCTCTCTCTCTCTCTCTCTCTCTCTCCTCTCTCTCTCTCTCTCTCTCTCTCTCTTCCCCTCCCTCCCTCCCCCTTCTCCCCCCTTCACACACACACACAATCCAACTCCTCTAATCTGTTCCCATCAGCCAGAGGGCTGCCCTCCTTCCTTTCCTGCTGGGATGGGCCTCTAGCATAAAGCTGGAGCAAGGCTACTTGGAAGGCCCTAGCATATTGTGTCATGGCCTCAGGATGTGGCCAGGTGGAGGGGATAGGGGGGAGGGGAGAAGCCCCTCAGATCCTGCCAGACCAGAGTGAGCAGAAAGAATGGAAATTCTGAGCCAGGGC
The DNA here is from genome assembly GCF_027887165.1 of Monodelphis domestica. Classification (NCBI taxonomy): domain Eukaryota; kingdom Metazoa; phylum Chordata; class Mammalia; order Didelphimorphia; family Didelphidae; genus Monodelphis; species Monodelphis domestica. The sequence goes on along the minus strand of NC_077230.1, from coordinate 378,485,094 downwards.
CCCCATGGGGAGATTCCTGAAAATTCCCCGGCCCTTAACCCCTTCCATTCCAAACAGTGAGCCTCTTCCCATCATGTACACTTGGTCTTTTTTATCTCAAACAACACCCAGCGTCCTCTTCTCCTCTGCTTTGCCTTCTCTCTTACAGAGCCCCACATGATTCCCATCTGCCACAATGAACCACCATGTCTCTTATGAAGTCCCCATCCAACCCACTGAACATACCAATCTGCTCATGAAATCCATTCCTCCACACTGAGCTTCTGTCCCCCTCCCCATCCATCCCCTTCAAGGAGCCCCCCATCTATTTCACTGAGCTCACATCCCCCTCATGGAGCTCCTATCCTACACCCTAAGCTTCCCTCTACCAAAAAGAACCATCATTCCTTTCCTCACTCCACCCCCTATCTCTCTTAGAACTCCCATACTTGTTAAGACCCTTGTGCAGTGATGGTGAACCTTTTAGAGACAGAGTGTCAAAACTGCAATCCTCATGCTGCAGGTGAGCCCCCGCCTTACCCCAGAGGAAGGAGGAAGCATTCCTATTGGGCTGCTGGGTAGAGGGGCAGGTGATGTGGAAAATGTCCTCAGGAGGGCATGGAGAAGAGAGTGGGCCCCCTCTGGCACATGTGCCATAGGTTTGCCAAAATGGCCCTAGAGACTGGATCAGCTCCAGATCTCCTGTGCCTCCAATTCCCATCACAGAATACCATTCATAGCCCTTGATACCCTTTCTCTGCCTTGACTTAGAGGTTATATGGTAGCCTCTGGCCACAGGTGGAAGGGGATGGGGGTGGGGGAAGCCCCTCAGATCCAGTATGACCAGTGTGCAAAGAGTATGGAAATTCTGACCCAATCCCCCAAGACTGCCCTGTATCTGAGCTGAGTCTTTAGTGGGCCTTGCCCATCTGCCTGCCAGGATTGGCACTGTCAGTGCCCTTTCATGACACTACTTTTTCATCTCTTCCATCTACCTTCTCTGAGGACCCCAAGCTTCGTGTTTCTCCCAGACACATTCACTCATTCCTCACATGCCAACCCTCCTCTCCACCCCCTGCATGTATCCCTAGCTCTTCTTCCAAGGTTCACTAAAGTCCTCCCCTTGCTACAGGGTGGCCTACCCAGCTGCCAAGCCCAGTTCTTTCTCTCCTCCTGGAAGCCTTTCCTGACTAATTCCCTGAACCTTTGATCAGTTCCTTCTTCTTTATTCTTCCCACCCCCAGAATCAAAATCTACATTTGAGAATACTCCCAAATCATGGGTCCTGCTGTCCCTGGACTGGTAGCTTCCTCCTTCAGGCTTAATAGGATAGTCTGATAGGGCTGTGGGTTCAGTAAGTGGGATGTGTTGTTCATCTCAGATCCGTCTTTCTGTGGTGTGGGCTGTGTGTCCCCCAAAGATCAGGGTCTTCCTGACAGTTGGGCTAGGGTCAATCTCAGATGGGAGAGTCCCCAAGGATCAGGGCCATGCCCCCTTTCTTAGTCTAGGAGCTCCCTGAAGGCAGGAACTTAGACTATTGGCTCAGTCTTGGGGAGAATGATATAATGACAAAGAAAATCAAGGGAATGGAGGGAGAGTCAATAAAAGGTTGTCTTTCCCTCAATCTTGAGTCTCCCTCTTCCCTCTTCAGACCAAGGGCTTCCTGAGGGCAGGGGCTGCCTCTTCCATCTCCTTCTGCCTCTGGATTTCCCAGGGTCCAGCTTCCATTTCCTCCAGTAAGAAATAACACAAAGAAGAAATCTCACCTGAGATATACCAGGTTTTAATATTAAAAATGTCTCCAGGGACAGGGAAAATCCCTAAATTGACAAAAGTCCTAGAAAACCCCTTTGTATGGAGTCTTGGGAGGAGGAGCCCAGGAGCTCCCCCTAGGTATGGAGATGGAGGGAGGATAGATGCAACTGGGTCTTCTCACATCCTTGGGAGAAATACCAGAAATGTACACAAAGAGAATTAGGGTTTGCTCTACTGGGACCTTGCAGCCTGGAATAGTGGAAGGATTGCCAGTTCTGGAGTCCAAAGAGCTGGACTCAAATTCCATCTCAGATACTACCTGTGTGACCTTGGACAAATCACTTTACCTCTGTTTACCTGTTTCTTCATCTGCCAAATGAGGGATTGAGCTAAATAGCCATGAAGTCCTTTTTAACTCTGAATGTTGATTCTTTCCGAAATCTAGGTCCACAGGCCCCAGAAACAGGAGGTCCTGGGTTCAAATCAGGCCTTGGGAACTTCTTGTGTTTCTCTGGGCAAGTCACAACCCCCATTGCCTAGCTCTTACCATTCTTCTGCCTTGGAACCAATACACAATGATTCTAAAATTGAGAGTAAGGGTTTTTAAAAAAAGGAAAAAAGAAATCTAGGCCCAGACGTAGAGAGCAGATACTCAAACCTAGGTAGATAATGAGGACAAGGAGTTCTGCCTAGCTCTCAAGTGACTGGCTTTCTCTCTTGCCCAAACCCCTGGAGAGAATGGAGTCTTTTAGGAGGCCTGGAAGAAGGGGAGATGTAGCCTAGGTAGGTGGCAAAATTGGGGGATTCAGAAAAATGGACCAAAAGACTCTAAGGGGGCTCGAAGAATAGATAGACCTGTTGTTGCTGGGCCTGGGAAAAAGGGGTCCAAGAGTCCCAGAAAGAAAGAAGGGAATCTCAGGAGATCTGGAAGGAAAAGATCCAGGCCCTGGGTTGGTAGAGGCCGCCTACCAGATGGCAAACTCCATTCAAGCAGGCACTATCTCTAACTCCTCCAGGGCCCAGCATGGTGTTCCATACACAGTCAGTATTTGGTCAGTGTTTACTAAAAGGGATGGAAAATAGCCTTGAGGCCAGAGCTAGGAGGTCCCAGAAGGCTTGGGGCTGGAACCCTTGATGCAGGAGGATAGGTGCATTTGGAGAATGAGGATGTGGTGAAGGCCAGAGGGAGGGCGAATCTAGCACAAACTCTGGAGGTTGGGAGTCCAGGAAATGAAGTCTGGGAAGAGTGGTGGGGGCAACCATTTTGGGGAACCAGTGACCAATAAAAACTCCCCAGGCCCCTCCCTCCCACCACTTCCCTCCCACCCCCTACTTTGCCAACACAAGAATTATTGACTTTTTTTTTTTGCTTTTTCCATTTAATTTTTTTTAATACAAATTTGGATCTTTGGGTGTGTCCTGCCAACAGAAAACAACAACAACAACAGAAAAAGAAAAACAACCCAAAAGGAGTGAAAAAACCAGAAAGAAAAGCTGTCCCTAGAGAACCGTCCCCCCACCCCCCACCATGCGTATTTGCACACCACGGAACCACAGCAGATGTACAGGGTGCAATAAGCAATCCACAATTTATAATAAAACAGTATATACAATAAATAGGGTATTGTTCCTTTCTCTCTAACGACCTGTAAATAAATTTCTCAGTGCATACTGGAGGAGCTGCTTGGCCACTGCTTGGCCTCTCTCGCTCGCAATCTCTCGCTCGCTCTCGCAATCTCTCGCTCGCTCTTTTTTTTTGTCTTTTTTTTGTCTAAAACTGTGTTCTGTTTTGTTTTGTACATTTTTAAAAAGTATTTACAATTGCTGGTTTTGTGCAGAAAGAGCTCACCTTCCGCTTCTGCGTGGAGGGGTTATGGAGGGGAGGGGTTCCCGGGGTCCAGGGTAGGTGATGGAAAAGAAGAAGGGGGGCTTTGGGGTTCTGGGGGGGCAGCTGGGAGGGGAGGCAGAGGGGGTGAGTTGCTCCTGCGGGAGGTTGGGGACGATGGGAGGGATCTTGGCGTTGGTTTCTGAAAGCTGTGGAGAAAACACAAGACAGGAGGTCAGCACTGGGCTCTGTTGGAGGTTAAGAACAGTCAGAGAGCAATATCCCACCCATCCCACCCCTACCTCCTACCTCCATGGAAATGATAAGTCTGGATTATAGCAAACTCATTTTGGACTCTTCAATTTGGGACTGTACTAGAAGGTAGTAAGGAAGGGCCTCCATGTAGGAGGAGTCAGGAGACCAGATCCAGCCACTGACTAGATTTGTGACTTTGGACAAATCATTACCCTAACTCTTTGGCATCAGTTGTCTCCTCTGTAAAATGGGAGTTGGATTAGATGACCTCTAAGGTTCCTTCCAACTCTAACCTTCTATAGCCCAAAGTCCCTGCCATCTTTGACATTTCATGTTCTAATAGTCTGTATTCTGAGGAAGTCACTAGGAACTTTGATATTCTATATTATAAAAAGTCCCTTTCCATTCTGACATTCTATATTCTAATAGTCTATGTTCTGGAATTCTAACAATCTATATCAAAAAGATCCCCTTTCAGCTCTGACACTCTATGTTCTAATAGTCTATATTCTGAAATTCTAAAAATCTATATCAAAAAGATCCCCTTTCAGCTCTGACATTCTATGTTCTAATAGACTATATTCTGGAACTCTGACATTCCATGTCATAAAGACCCCTTTCAGCTCTGACATTCTATGTTCTAATAGTCTATGTTCTAGATCTCTGACATTCCATGTCATAAAGACCCCTTTCAGCTCTGACATTCTATGTTCTAATAGTCTATATTCTGGATTTCTAAAAATCTATATCAAAAAGATCCCCTTTCAGCTCTGACATTCTATATTCTAATAACCTATGCTCTAGAACTCTGACATTCCATGTCATAAAGACCCCTTTCAGTTCTGACATTCTATATTCTGGAATTCTATCAATCTATATTTTAAAAATCCCCTTTCAGCTCTGACATTCTATGTTCTAATAGTCTATGTTCTAGATCTCTGACATTCCATGTCATAAAGACCCCTTTCAGCTCTGATATTCTATGTTCTAGATCTCTGACATTCCATGTCATAAAGACCCCTTTCAGCTCTGACATTCTATGTTCTAATAGTCTATATTCTGGAATTCTAAAAATCTATATCAAAAAGACCCCCTTTCAGCTCTGACATTCTATGTTCTAATAGTCTATATTCTGGAATTCTAAAAATCTATATCAAAAAGACCCCCTTTCAGCTCTGACATTCTATATTCTAATAACCTATGCTCTAGAACTCTGACATTCCATGTCATAAAGACCCCTTTCAGTTCTGACATTCTATATTCTGGAATTCTATCAATCTATATTTTAAAAATCCCCTTTCAGCTCTGACATTCTATGTTCTAATAGTCTATGTTCTAGATCTCTGACATTCTATGTCATAAAGACCCCTTTCAGCTCTGACATTCTATGTTCTGGAATTGTGACAATCTATATCAAAAATATCTCCTTTTGGTTCTGACATTCTATGTTCTGGAACTCTGACATTCCATGTCATAAAGACTCCTTTCAGCTCTGACATTCTATGTTCTGGAATTGTGACAATCTATATCAAAAATATCTCCTTTTGGTTCTGACATTCTATGTTCTGGAACTCTGACATTCCATGTCATAAAGCTCTTTTTAGCTAGCTCTGATAGTCTATGTTTTAAGGGCACTTCCAATCCCAATATTCTATATTAGAATTATATATTGTATTCCAATGTCCTCTATTCTATGTTCTAAGGGTCTCTATTCAACCTAATACATCCTAGCTCAAAACCCTCCTCCTCCAAGAAGCCACCTGACCATCCATCTATCCGACCCATTCTGATCACACCCTATCATTAACAATTACATAAACACACTACAAAGAACTGTTACATGCTTTCTCAAATATTGCTTTGTTATCTAGTAGTTTTAAATACAATGTAATCCTTCATCGTTACTTAGCCCTTTACATAGTACCCTAAAATTTGTTCTCTTTTTATTGTCCCAAACCTCTGTAAGTATATGGTGCAAATATGATTTCCTCCCCATTTTACAGATAAAAACACTGAGGCCCAAAGAGAGGCAATGCCAAGCCACCCAGAGATTCTAAGGGATATTTCAGGTCTTGTCCAGATGGTAAACTTGAGAAAACCACAGGATTGAGAGTTAGAAGGGACTTTGAAAATCAGTGTCTTTCTCAACTCTTTATTTCCTTAGATGAATGTCCTGAGGCCCCAGTAGGTGACATAACTCACCCAAGGCCAGCCAGTCAACAATTATTATGCACTTACTATGTTCTAGGCACTGTGCTAAGCCCCAAGGGTTTCTAATTTATGATTCTTCAAAGGCAGAATTTGAACCAGTATCTTTCCAACTCCAGACCCAACTCCCTGCCTGCTATACCATGGGAACTCTGCTTTCTCCTGCTTATATGTTCCCTAAGCACCCATCGATATGTCAGGATGCTTGTTCTGTGGCTGGAAGGGACTCAGACTTCATTTTACAGTAAGGAAACTGAGGCTCCCAAAACTAGAGCTCTGCCCAAGGTTACCCAGATGGTGTGTAACAGAGGCAGGATTTGAACCCATATTCTAGGACCAGCTTATTTCTATTGTATTGTTCTGTCTTCCTTATCATTCCTTCTTCATATCCTTTTTTCTGCTTGGAGGCTTTCGGTAGCCTATGAGATCAAATCCACATTTCTTAACCCCAGTGGCTTGGCCCTTGCCACTCTTCTTTCTTAGAACTGATGCTAAGACAGAAGGTAAGGGTTTTGGTTTTTTTTCAAATCACATTTCTTAACCCAGCATTCTAGGCCCTCCATGTTTAGGCAACAGACTGGCATATGTCTTGTCCCATGTCACCTTATTCCCCCACTCTGCCATGGAGTCTCAGTACCTGCTGACCCTAAACATCTGTCACTTTCCTATTTTGGTCATTCCTTATGCCTGGAATGTCCTCTCTCCCCTTCCTCATCCACCCTCCCCTTGTAGAAAACATACCCATCCTTTAAGGCTTTGGTCAAGTGTCACCTTTTCTTTGATCCCTGATGGTAACAGTCCTTCCCTTCTCGGACCTCCCTTGGGTTATAATTCCTACATCCTTACGAAAAGGTTTGTCTAAATGCCTTATTATCCCACTAGACTTTCAGGTCTCATCTAAATTTCACATTTCCCCAGACTGATGCAATGTTCTGCACACAGTAGGCACCTAATGTTTGCTGAAGTTGGAGCAGCCATTCCATTCCAATCAATAAGCATTTCATGAACTGGACAAGTAGGGGATACTGAGGAAACGGGTACAGCAAATCCCAAATCTATAGGGTTCTTGCCCTTGGAGGTGATCTGATCACTTGTTTTCCCTTAGCGCTAAATATCTGAATATGCCATGGATCTGGCCTTTAGATTTCAACCTGACCTTCAACTGGATGATGTTAGAGGTCTGAGGTGGCCAGATGTCATCAGCTTTTTCCCAAACCTCTTTTGGGTTCCCTGGGAATCTCACTCCTTGCTCTCAGGCTTCAAGACCTGGGAAAGCTTCTTCCCTGGTTCAGAGAAGGGCTGACCCTTTTCAAATCTGAGGACACTGAGGGGCTGGGCTTGGGAATGACTGAATCCTCTTTTCTCTCACTCACAGGACTTTTAGCCCCCTCTGACTAAGCCCCTATCTCCCTCATCCACCTCTTTGAGCCTTGGTCCTCCTTACTGATCCACCTTCTCTTCTCTGAAGCCTCCCTACCTCTCTCAGTTCCCTGAGCCCCTCTCTCCAATTCACCCCTCCACCCCCGGCTCAGTCTTTCTTCTAAATGAACCCTCATCCCCCCCACTTAGCCCTCATCCTCTTCCCTGAGCCCCTATCTCCCCCCAATTCACCCCCATTCAGTCTTCTTTTTAGCTAAGCCCTCTCGCATCCTCTTCCTTGAGCCCCAATCCCCCTCCCTGATCCCCAACCTTCTCCCACAGTCCCTCTCCCCTCCCTGATCCCCCATCCCGTCCCCTCTCTCCCTGAGCTTCCACCCCAAGAACCTGCCTTTCCTCTCCTGACAATGGAGCCCAGAGGACAATGGGAAGCCACTCTCCCAGAAGCCAGAGAGGCCTCAGCAGACAGCCTCACCCACACTGTCAGAACATGCCTGCACTAAAGCCATGAGTGCCGCCACACGAGCCAAACCCTCAGCATGGCCCCGGGGCTGGAGAAGGCACCATCACTCAGGAAGCAATGATGAAATCAGGAGCGGGGACAGGGACAGAGTCCCCCCCCCCATGCTGTCTGCTCCCCACTCCTCCCACCACCTTCCCTGGCCCAAGCACATTCACATTCAGCTCAGCATCCCCTTCTTTGTCTCCAGGACATTCAGCAATGCGGATGGCTGTTTGGCTGTTAGTGCTGCTGAGGTTAGGCCTGCCAGGGACCCAGGAGGGATGTTGGTTTGAGAGTACAAGGCCGGATTACTGAAATGGCAGGTGAGGAACTGCCTTTGGGTTAGGAGGGGGGCTGAGAGCAGGGCAACAGGTCTAACACGGGGTGCTGTTGGGGGGCAGCCGGTGGGGCTGGGCTCTGCCAAGGTGCCAGGTCTATGACAGCAGGGGAACAAGGACAGAACAGCCGGTGGGGTAGAGGATCTCTGTCTAACAACGAGAGGGACACACGGGGAGGAAAACGTTGGGGTGAGGGATGTCTCTGTTGGGGTGACAGGTGTACTGTGGCTTGGGATGAGTCAGTATTGGGCAAAATCCTTAGAAATCTGTCAACGTCCAACACTAAAACCCAGCTGCATCCTGCCCTGCTGCACAGACTGACTCAGTCCTTGGGCCCCCCAACGGGGATCGGGGTCACTTGGGAGCCTCTCTACAAGTCCCCCCCTCTCCCATCAAGCAACTAGTAGTCACTGCCAATGTCCCTTTCCAAAGAGAGTCGCCATGGTGATCTCAGTGCCCAGCAGGCAGCTTCTCAGCTGTGCCAGGCACTGGGGGGGGGGGGCCTCAGCCTCCCTCCTCTAGCCCACTCCCCCACAGTGAGTCCTGTTTCTCCACATGCAGCTGGGCACAGGGGGCCAGGGTCAGGCACTGCAGGGCAGCCTCTGTGGTTGGGGTACGGGAGGGAACGACTGGGGGGGCGTTAGAGGTGAGAAGGTGAAGAGTGGAGGAGCTCTCGTGTCCCCTGGGGAAGGAGGAAGGAAGAATACAGGCCGTCCTCTCATAGAGGCTGCACACCTTATTCTCTTAGAAAGGAAAAAAAGAACCTGGGTATACAGCATACCAATTCTAGGCCACACTAAGCTATATGGGTTGGGGGGATGGGGGGCAGAACAGGGGAAGTGGTTTACATTTGGACCCGTAGAGTCATTTGCCTTTTCCTCAGATCACAAGAGCAATGAGGACATCACTAGCACCTTCAGTCTCTTCAAGCCCGACACCCATCTCCCAATCACCAAACCCAGGCATCGTTTCTGTGCCTTCATCCCCTTCGCCCTTCATCCAGGAGCTGATGCCCTGTCACTCTCCAGCTACCTGTATGGGCGCTCCGGGCAAGCAGCAGGAAAAATCCCAGGAGGAGGGGGGAAGGAACAGACTCTGAGGAGGCCAAGGGAAGGATTAAGGTAGGGCCAGGCAGAAATGGAGCCCACCTGGGGTCCCATCACCCTGGGGGCAGGACCTGGAATGCCTGATGGCTTCCCATTTGAACTAATTATTCTTGGCCTCTGGATGCTAATGCTCAGTTGTTTCTGCCTTCTAAAGGAGAACAAGGGCTGTCAGCACCCTCTACATTTTATCGCCCTGGGGACAGGATCCTGCCCTAGTTAGAAATTGGAACCCCTCTTCCTTTCTGAAACCTTTTTTTCTTTCTTTCTTTCAAGGCTTCCATGACAGCTACATTGGCTTGGTTCTTCTCCCAAGTCTCTGATCACTCCCCTCTTGGCTTTCCTGCCTCTTCTGGCTCTCTCATTGTAGGTAGGCCCCAAAGATTGGTTCTTAGGCCTCTTATTTTCTCTTTGTGCTCTTTCAGAGATCTCATGCTTGGCAGAGCTACCGACCTTATCCTAACAGTTTTTTTTCTCTGCTTGTCACCCTCCGTTAGACAGATACCCTTACCTTGACAGCTATTCCTTCACTCCTCTGGCTTCCTCCAAGTCCCAGCTACAACCATATCTTCTACAGGAAGCTTTTTCTAGACCCCATTAAGGCTTGTGCCTTCCCTTTGTTGATCATTTCCAATATATCCAGGAGAGCTTGCTTGTGCAGGTGTAGACTATAAGCTTTTTGAGGGAAGGGACAATGTTTTTGCCTCTCTTTTTATGCCCAGTGCTTAAGACCATGCCTAAGCAATTTTTTTAAACCCTTATCTTCTGCCTTAGAATCAATACTCTGCATTGGTTCTAAGGCAGAAGAGCAATAAAGGCTAGGCAATGGGGGTTAAATGACTTGCCCAGGGTCATGGAGCCTGGCAATTAAAAAAACAACAACCCCAAAATACCTATTCTTGAATCAATAATAAGTATTGATGCCAAGGCAGAAGAGTGATAAGGGCTAGGTAATTGGGGTTAAGTGACTTGCCAAAGGTCACACAGCTAGGAAGTATCTGAGACCCTATTTGAACCCAGGATCTCTTGTCTCCAGGCCTGACTCTCTATCCACTGAGTCACCTAACTACCACCCTGGCACATTTTTTTGTTGTTCAGTTGCTTCCATTGTGTCTTACTCTTTGTGACCCCATTTGGGGTTTTCTTGGCAAAGATACTGGAACGGTTTAATAGCTCATTTTATAGATGAGGAAACTGAGGCAAACAAGGTTAAGTGATTTGCCCAGGGTACCCAGCTAGTGTGAGGCCCCAGTTGAACTCAAGGAGATGAGTCTTCCTGACTCCAGGTCTGAAACTTGTGCCATCCATTTGCCTGCCTGGCATATACTAGGTGCTTAATAAGTGTTGACTGATTATTGTCATCCTGTGTTCGAACTGGCACCTCAATGGAGATATGTACATCCATAGCTCCAACTATTTCCAGCAGGGGAATGGCTTCCAAACCTCTATTCCCAGCCCTAACTTCTACCCTGAGCTCAAGTCCTACATCTCCAACTGGTACTAGATCTCTCTCCCCCCATCTCTGCACCTCACCCCCTGGGTATTTCCTGTCAAATTCAATATGTCCCAAACTACACTCACCCCTTCCCCGTTCCCCCAAACCTGCCCTTCTCAACTTCCCAATTTCTACTGAGTTTCCTGGTCTCTTCAGGCTATTTTTTCCTCCTCCATGGAATTTTTGTCCTTTGTGTCTTCGGAATTCCACGCTTGAGAGGTTCCTAATGCTCTTGGGCTGACTTCCTTGTCAAATTTTGGCCCATGGGATTCTCCCTGTCCTTAAAGAAGCCTTTCCTGATTTTCTTAGTTGTTCCTGCCACATCCCCCTCACCCTGGCTATCCCTGAACATCTTGCCTCCCCCATGAGAGTATGGAAGCTCCTTGAAGGCAAGAGGGACTAGCCTCGATTTGGTCTTTGGACCCCCAGCAGACCAGCACAGTGCCCGGCCTTTTCAGGTGTGGATTGATCCCATCTTCTTCCTAGTCATAGATAATGAGGATGCTAATGGACATTTAGATGAAAATTTCACGTCTGCCAAACACCTTCCGGACATCATCTCCATTGATCCTAAACACAGCCCTCTTAGGAAGATGCCATTATCATCACCACTTTACAGAGGAAACGGAGGAGCCAGAGAGGCAAAGGGATCTGCCCAAGTTTACACAGCCGGTGTCAGAGGTAGAATTTGAGGCGGGTCTTCCAGACTCTAAGTCTGGCATTCTATCAACTCACTACCTTACCTGCCACACACTGCACCCCCCCCCCCAACCCACTGTCTATGATCCAGACTTAGAAGCTTCCCAGAGGAATCCTCCAGTGGATCACCAAGTCTTTTATAATCTGCTCACCATTTGTGTCCTCCTTTTGATTCTCAAAGCCATCACCCCAGTAAAGATGCTCATTACTTTCACCTAGACTACTATAAGAGCTCCTAGGTGCTTTCTTTTTTATTATTAACCCTTGCCTTCTGTCTTAGAATTAACAAAAAGTATCGTTCCTGTGCAGATGGAAAATTTGCCACACCTGAGCCACATTCCCAGCATCCTTTTAAGTTATGTCCTCATTTTACGTAAGGATGCTTGGGAGATAAATTCAGCTGAGACCCATGCTGCTACGGGGGCTCTTTTTTTGGAGCTTGTGCTTTTGGTAAAGTGCTGCAGGTGTGAGTCTCTGGCTCTCTTTGCTCTGCTCACTTGACTGAAAGAACCTTTTTTATTTTCCCTCTCTTTTGATTTATTAGTAAATTATTATATATAAAATAATAAAATATTATTATTATTGATTTATTATTTAAAAACCTATATATTTTAAATACTAGGAATGTTTATTCATTTTTACTCCTACAGTCACAAGGCAGAAGAGTGGTATGGACTGGACAATTGGGGTTAAGTGACTTTCCCAGGGTCACACAGCTAGGAAGTGTCCGAGGCCAAATTGGAACCCAGGTTCTCTTGACTTCAGGCTTGGCTCTCTATCCACTGAGCCCCCTACCTGCCTCCCACAATAAATTCTTAATATGTTTCTTTTGTCACTCAAGAACTTTGTCATCTGCAGCGTATGGGGATGCTCAAGGCTAGCTTTCTATCGCTCATTCCACTGTCAGTGGAGAAGCTCATTCAAACAAAGATAATTTTTGTATTGGGCTCACGCTTTGCTTCTCTCCTGGCTCTGGCTCTCTGGCCATCTTTCTCCACTATTCCCTAGCAGCCTTCTTCCCCTGGAAGATGCCTTGGCCCTTTCAGTTCTTTCTTCTAATTGGCCAGTTATTTCCTGAGCCACCATTTTAAGGAAGTGCTCAGGCCAGCCATGTTTGCTCCATTCCTTTCCTGATTCTTCTCTTCCCTCTCCAGACTTCTTTCTCCACAGTGGTCCCCATGGATACCTTCTCTTCCTATCTTTTATGTGTCATCATGCCCCGTTAGAATGGAAGCTTCTTGAGAGCAAGGCCCTTCTTTCTGTATTCTCAGGGCTCAGCACTGGGTCTGGCACACAGTAAGTGATTAATAAATGCTTGTTGACTTGACAACTTTAAGGTTTACCATGCTTTCACTGCATACCTACTGTGTGGCAGAGGCCCTACAAGTTCTAGTAACCCTATCTGACAAGTGAATTAACATTGAGTCTCTGAGAGGCTCCGTGAGCTGGAAGTTGAACCCAGGACTCTGGACTTCAGGTCCTGTGCTCTTCCCACTATACCACCCTACCAGGTTATGTTGGGGCAGCTGGGTGGCATAGTGGATGGAGTACTGGACCTAGCATCAAGAAGATTCATTTTCTTGAGTCTAAATCCAGCCTCAGACACTTCCTAGCTGTGTTACCCTGGGCAAGTTACTGCATACTGTTTGCCTCAGTTTCCCCATCTATAAAATGAGTAGAAGAAGGAAATGGCAAACCACCACAATATCTTTATTATATTGACCCTGGGCAAGTTGCTTCACCCTGTTTACTTCAGTTTCCTCATCTGTAAAATAAACTGGAGAAGGAAATGGCAAAACCACTCTATCTTTACTGTATTGACCCTGAGCAAGTTTCTTCACCCTGTTTGCCTCAGTTTCCTCATCTGTAAAATAAGCTGGAGAAGGAAATGGCAAAACCACTCTAATATCTTTACTGTATTGACCCTGGGCAAGTTGCTTCACCCTCTTTGCCTCAGTTTCCTCATCTGTAAAATAAACTGGAGAAGGAAATGGCAAAACTACTCCAGCATCTCTGCCAATTTCTTGACCCCAAATGGAGTCACAAAGAGTCAGACATGACTAAATGGACAAAGTAATGTAAAGTTATTTGTTTAGAGCTCAGGAAGTACTTTTAGTGACAATGGGTTTATCTCCCAAACAATGGCTGTTTTAGGCTAATAAATTGGCCTCTAAGATGCTGCCCACAGCATCCAGGGCAAAAAACCCTGTGTTGGTGAAATGCTTTGAGAACAACATCTGGTCCTGTAGTCTAATGGAGAGGCTTCGTGCTGGGAGTTAGCAGCCCTGGGCTCTAATCTAGGTTCTGCTATTATCTAGCTGTAGGATCTCAGGCAATTCAAAAGTTGTGTCAGCTAGGCACAGGACAGTGCATGAGAGGCAAGTTATTTTCCCCTTCTGTTTCTCCATTTCCTCATTTATAAAATGAAAGGGAAAAAATTAAAAAAATAAAAATAAAATGAAGGGAGAATCAGTTGGCCTCTGAGGCAGCTGGGTGGTACCATGGGTAGTGTTGGGCTTAGAGTCAGGACGACTTGAATTTAAATCCAACCTCAGATACTTCCTAGCTGTGTGATCCTGTGCAAGTAACAACTTCTGTCTGCCTCAGTTTCCTTAACCATAAAATGGAGGTCACAACAGTACCTACCTTCTTGGATTGTTGTGAAGATCAAATGAGATAACATTTATTAAAACGTGTTTAGTACAAGCAGCTAGGTGGCTCAGCACATGAAGAGAGAGCCAGGCCTAGAGATGGGAGGTGCTAGGTTCAGATTTCCTAGTTGAAGGACCCTGAGCAATCACTTAACCCCCATTGCCTAGCCCTTGCCACTCTTCTGCCTTGGAACTGAAACTTAGTATGGACTCTAAGACAGAAGGTAAGGGTTAAAAAAAAAAAAGTAGGGCCCTTAGAACATAGCATATCATGCCCACCTCCTGACACAGTACAGTCTGAGACTTTTTGAATGGCTTGACTGGCCAGTGTGGAAACTTCTTCCTACTTTGTACAAGGACCAGATGTTGATCTCAAAGCATTTGACCGATACTGGGTTTTGCCCTGGACACTGTAGGCAGTATGTTAGATTTGAACCCAGGACCTCTCATCTCTAGGCTTAGTTCTCTATCCACTGAGCTACTTGACTTAGCTATCATCTGAATATATCACGTTTTAAGGCCCCTCATGGCTCTAACATTCTAGATTCTGAGGTTTCCTCAGATTTGGTATTTGGTGTCCAAGGGCTCCTCTAAGCTCCAGCATTTCATTCTAAAACCTCTCCTACCTCTAATATTCTGGGTTCTAAGGCTCCTCCCATTCTGGGAGTCAAAGATCCCTTCTGGCTCTCATATTCAGTGTTCTATGGTCCCTTACAGACCTGACACTCTGGGTTCTAAACTTCCTCCTCTGGTTCTGACATTCTCTGTTCTAAGGTCTCTCCCAGCTCTGACATTCTCTGTTCTAAGGTCTCTCCCAGCTCTGACATTCTCTGTTCTAAGGTCTCTCCCAGCTCTGACATTCTCTGTTCTAAGCTCCCTCCCAGCTCTGACATTCCCTGTTCTAAGGTCCCTCCCAGCTCTGACATTCTGTGTTCTAAGGTCTCTCCCAGCTCTGACATTCCCTGTTCTAAGGTCTCTCCCAGCTCTGACATTCTGGGTTCTAAGGTCCCTCCCAGCTCTGACATTCTCTTTTCTAAGGACTCTCCCAGCTCTGACATTCTGTGTTCTAAGGTCTCTCCCAGCTCTGACATTCTCTTTTCTAAGGGCTCTCCCAGCTCTGACATTCTCTGTTCTAAGATCTCTCCCAGCTCTGACATTCTCTGTTCTAAGCTCCCTCCCAGCTCTGACATTCTGTGTTCTAAGGTCTCTCCCAGCTCTGACATTAAGCTCCCTCCCAGCTCTGACATTCTGTGTTCTAAGGTCTCTTCCAGCTCTGACATTCTCTGTTCTAAGGTCTCTCCCAGCTCTGACATTCTCTGTTCTAAGCTCCCTCCCAGCTCTGACATTCTGTGTTCTAAGGTCTCTCCCAGCTCTGACATTAAGCTCCCTCCCAGCTCTGACATTCTGTGTTCTAAGGTCTCTTCCAGCTCTGACATTAAGGTCTCTCCCAGCTCTGACATTCTCTGTTCTAAGGTCTCTCCCACCTCTGACATTCTGTGTTCTAAGATCTCTCCTAGCTCTGACATTCTGGGTTCTAAGGTCTCTCCCAGCTCTGACATTCTCTGTTCTATGGTCTCTCCCAGCTCTGACAGTCTCTGTTCTAAGGTCTCTCCCAGCTCTGACATTCCCTGTTCTAAGGTCCCTCCCAGCTCTGACATTCTGGGTTCTAAGGCCCCTCTTAGCTTGGACATCCCATGTTCTAAGATCTCTCTGACATTCTATGTTCTAATATCATGTGGTCTAAAGCCCCTTTTGGCTCTACGATTCTGGGGAGCAAAAAATGTCTTCTTTCTTACAACAGGAAGTAAGGCTGCTATAGATAGGAGGGGGGAAGGCTCGAGGTGGATAAATGGCCTGAGGCCCCTTCCAGTTCTTGATCACATACCAAAGAATCTAGTGAAGATACCCCTGAAATGGTTTCTTTTGTTGGCTGTGTGGAGGACTGAGTCACTAAATAGAATTCTTGCTATATTCTAGCTTCTGGGCTGAAACGAAGAGATTTCTTCCTCCCCCAAATTTCGAGGGGAATTTTCCAAGTCAAGTCAACATCTGTTATTAAGAACATTTTTTAAAGTTCCCACTTTGCATCAGGCAGGGGATGTACAGAGGAAGATAAGCAAGAATCTCTGCCCCAGGGACTCCCTGGTTAGGAAAGAAAGGACATACCCAGAGTTAAAGGCTGAAAAAGGGACATATCAGCAGAGCAGAATAATTGTTGGATCAACCAAGTAAGGGATGAAGTAATCATAGAGGAATAAGCTCAATCAAAGAAAGCTTCTTGGAGGAGGCAACTTGTATTTGTCAGACCTGTTTTCCAAAATAGATCAAATGTTAACAGTTGAGGAATTATTAGTTAGGAAGAGACCTCAAAAGAGAGAATGTCAGAGGTCTTAAGAGTAATGAATCCTGGGGCTGTGAGAGGCCATAGAACATAGAATGTTAGGGCTGTGAGGTTTCTGAGAACACACATGTGGAAGCTGAGAACAACCTAGAAACCATCTAGTCTGTCTTCATTTTATCATGGTATGTGACAATTAGGAAGAACCTTAGAACACAGGATGTGAACATTGGAAGAAGTCTCAGAACATAGAATTTTATAGTGAGAGAAGGGGAACCTTAGAACACGAAATGCGAGAGCTAGATGAGCCTTAGGACAAAGAACATCAGAGCTAGAGGGACCTTGAAACAGAGAATGTCAGAGCTGGGAGAAACCTTAGAACAGAGAATGTCAGAGCTGGGAGAGACCTTAGGACAGAGAATGTCAGAGCTGGGAGAGACCTTAGAACACAGAATGTCAGAGCTGGGAGAGACCTTAGAACCCAGAATGTCAGAGCTGGGAGAGATCTTAGAACAGAGAATGTCAGAGCTGGGAGAGACCTTAGAACAGAGAATGTCAGAGCTGGGAGAGACCTTAGAACAGAGAATGTCAGAGCTGGGAGAGACCTTAGAACAGAGAATGTCAGAGCTGGGAGAGACCTTAGAACACAGAATGTCAGAGCTGGGAGAGACCTTAGAACACAGAATGTCAGAGCTGGGAGAGACCTCAGAACCCAGAATGTCAGAGCTGGGAGAGACCTTAGAACAGAGAATGTCAGAACTGGGAGAGACCTTAGAACAGAGAATGTCAGAGCTGGGAGAGGCCTCAGAACAGAGAATGTCAGAGCTGGGAGAGGCCTCAGAACAGAGAATGTCAGAGCTGGGAGAGGCCTTAGAACAGAGAATGTCAGAGCTGGGAGAGATCTTAGAACAGAGAATGTCAGAGCTGGGAGAGACCTTAGAAAAGAGAATGTCAGAGCTGGGAGGGACCTTAGAACCCAGAATGTCAGAGCTGGGAGAGACCTTAGAACCCAGAATGTCAGAGCTGGGAGAGACCTTAGAACAGAGAATGTCAGAGCTGGGAGAGGCCTTAGGACAGAGAATGTCAGAGCTAGAAGAGACCTTAGAACAGAGAATGTCAGAGTTGGGAAAGACCTTAGAACAGAGAATGTCAGAGCTGGGAAAGACCTTAGAACAGAGAATGTCAGAGTTGGGAGAGAGCTTAGGACAGAGAATGTCAGAGCTGGGAGAGGTCTTAGGACAGAGAATATCAGAGCTGGGAGGGATATTAGAGATTATCCCATTTCAACTTCCTCATTTTACCCATGAGAAAACTGAGGTTGTAAGGGGAATGCTATGCCCCCAACAGATTAGTGGCTGATCCAGTATAAAAACAGGTCTCCCAATTCTCAGATTGTCAGTCTAGGAATTCCCCTGAGAAGAGAATCCCAATTGTTCTATAATGACAAGGGCATTCGATCTTGGTAATCAGAAAGCCTGGTTTAAAAATCAGTTTACTCATCCACAAAATGGGCATGAAATAATCTGACCCCTCCCTACTGAATTCAATAAGCATTTATTAAACTCCTATAATATAGAGGAAGCTCAGAGGTTCAGTGGGTAGAACATTGGACTTGGAATCAGGAAGAGGAATTCAAATAGTTCTGTAGACACTTACTAGCTGAGCAACCCTGGGAAAGTCATTTAACTTGTCTGCCTCAGTTTCCTGAAAAATGTTAAAAAAAAAAACCCTCTGCCTCAGTTTCCTATAAAATGGGGGGGGGGGTCATAATAGCACCTATTTTCCAGGGTTGTTGTGAGGATCAAATGAGCTCATATTTGTAAAGCCTTCTGCAAACTAAAAGTGAATGAATGCTATTCACTGATCCAGGCACTACACTAAGAAGACAGGAGTACAAAAGACAAAAACAAGCCAGTCCCCTGCCCTCAGGGGGGTTTACATTCTACTGGAGATATACAACCTGTAGAAGACTATTACAAGTAAATTCAAAACAATTCAATGCTGGGTTTGGAAGACCTTTTCTTTTTTTAAACCCTGACCTTCTATCTTAGAATAAATACTTTGTATTGGTTCCAAGGCAGAAGAGCAGAAAGGACTAGGCTGTGGGGGTTAAGGGACTTGCCCAGGGTCACATAACCAAGAAGTGTCTGAAACCAGATTTGAATCCAGGACCTCCCATCTTTGGGCCTGGCTCTCAGTCCACTGAAGCACCCAGCTTCTCCCCTTGGGAAACCTTCTTGAAAGAGGTAATCCTAGAGCTGGGCTTTGAAGGGAGCTAAGATAGCCAGGAGCTGGGAGGGAGGAGTAAGAGCATTCCGGGCATGGGGAATGTCCAAAGACAAAGAGACAAGAGATGGTGTAACAAAGGGGCCAACCTGGCTAGACCACAGAGTAGATGAAAGAAAAGGGGACACGCATTTATGAAATGCCTACTGTATGCCAAATACTGTGCTGAGCATTTTACATCTATTATCTCATTTAATCTTGAAAACAACTAACCTAGAAGGTAGGGGCTTTATAATCTCTATTTTACAGTTGGGGAAACTGAGGCAGGCAGCAATAAAGTGACTTAACCAGGGTCACACAGAAAGTAAATATCTGAGGTAAAAAGGGTAAGTGACTCAGGTCTTAATGACTCCAGGCCCTATCCATTGTATCACTTAGCTAGGACAATAATATGTAATCAACCTGGAAAGATAGGCTTCGAATGCTAAACAGAGGAGTTTGTGTTTTACACTAAGAACAAAAGGGAACCACAGTAAGTTCTTGAGCCTGGCAGAGCTTGGTGAGACAGGTGTCCATCTGGAGGAAATGAGATAATCTAAGCAAAACGTTTGTGGGCAGCCAAGTAGTGCAGGGGATGGAGCACTGAGCTTAGAACCAAGAAGGCTCATTTTCATGAGTTCAAATCCAGGCTTAGATATTAGCTTGGCAAGCATGGAAAGCCAGCTAACCCTATTTGGCCTCAGTTTCCTCATCTGTAAAATGATAGGGAGAAGGAAATGGCAAACAACTCCAGAATGTCTGACAGGAAAACCCCAAAGCAGGTCAGGAAGTCAGACATGACTGAAACTACTGAATAATAATAAAAGTAAGATGTTTTGTAACTGTAATAATTTCTCAGCACAGCAATGTGAGGTCAAAAGAGGAGGTTAATATATCTAGGAGGTTCAAGCATAAGGACAACATGGTAAAGCCAATACTTAAAGACCTGTGCATCATCCACCACAGGTAGCTGCCTCATCCTGATCTAAAATATGCAAGAGGGGGCAGCTGGGTAGCTCAGTGGATTGAGAGCCAGGCATAGAAGAGGTCCTGGGTTCAAATCTGTCCTCAGACAATTCCCAGCTGTGTGACCCTGGGCAAGTCACTTGACCCCCATTGCCTAGCCCTTACCACTCTTCTGCCTTGGAACCAATACACAGTATTATAAGGATAATTTTTAGGGTGGAGCAATCTAAAGTACACAGTACTGATTCTAAGGAAGGTAGGGATTTTAGAAATTAAAAATTAAAATATGCAAGAGCTCCCCATTGCCTCAAAGATCAAATCCAAACTTTTCAGCTACAAGTCCTGCCTTCTGCAAGAAGCTCCTCTCATCTTCTCAATCTCAGTTCCTTCCCTTTTAGAACAGCTCCATTTATCTTGTCTATGGCTTGTCTGTACATAGCTATTTACATGTCTCTCCCGTTAGACTGTATGTTCCCTGATGATAGAGACTTTTTTTTTTCCTTTCTCTGTATCTCCATTGCTACTATGGTACCTGGAACATAGTAAGAGCTGAAATGCTTGCTGACTTGGCTTTTCAGCCTGGCCACAAGCTGGCTCACCTAAGCATTCCCTTGATCCTCAACACCCAAATGACATTCTGGTCAGACTGATCTCCTTCAGGACTCACCACACAAACAGGGCTCTTTTCTGCCCCCATAGCTTATTGGTCCTTCAAGGCTCAGCTCCAAATACTTCTCTTCTAGAAAGTCCTCTCTGATTCTGTGTGACCCTGGCCAAGTGATTTAAACCTGTATGCCACAGTTTCCTCATCTGTAAAATGAGCTAGAGAAAGAAATGGCAAACCTCTCCAGTATTTCTGTCAAGAAAACCTCAAATGACACATGCATTGTTGGTGGAATTGTGAACTGATCCAACCATTCTGGAGGACGATTTGAAACTATGCCCAAAGGGCTATAAAACTGCATGATCCTGTAATAACCACTGCTGGGTCTGTATCCCAAAGGAATCAAAAGGGGAAAGGACCTACATGCACAAAAATACTTAAGAATAGCTCTTTTCGTGGTGGCAAAGAATTGGAAATTGAGGAGATGTCCATCAATTGGGACATGGCTGAACAAATTATGGTATATGTTGGTAATGTACTGTCAGAAACAATGAGCAAAATTATTTCAGAAAAAGAAAAAAAGAGGGGCAGCTAGGTAGCTCAGTGGATTGAGAGCCAGGTCTAGAGATGGGAGGTCCTAGGTTCAAATCTAGCTGTGTGACCCTGGGCAAGTCACTTAACCCCCTTGGAGCCAATATGCAGTATTGATTCCAAGATGGAAGGTAAGAGTTTAAAATTTTTTTTTAAAAAAGAAAGAAAGATCTCCATGAACTGATACAGAATGAAACAAACAGAACCAGGAGGACATTGTACATAGTAACAACCATATTGTATCGTGATCAGCTGTGAAAGACTTGGCTACTCTCAGCAAAGATCCAGGACAATACTGAAGGACAAAGAATGCAATCCATATCCAGAAGCAGAATTGGAGGAGGATGCAAATCAGAGCACACCACCTTTCACATGAGTTTATTTATGGTTTTATTGGGGGATTTTGGTTTTATATGAGTATTCTCTTACAACAATGACCAATATGGAAGTGAAAAAAAGAAAAAAGAGAAGAAGAAATCCCTAAATGGGGTCATGAAAAGTCAGACACATGTCAACGGCCCAAGGGC
This sequence comes from Monodelphis domestica, assembly GCF_027887165.1. Classification (NCBI taxonomy): domain Eukaryota; kingdom Metazoa; phylum Chordata; class Mammalia; order Didelphimorphia; family Didelphidae; genus Monodelphis; species Monodelphis domestica. The sequence goes on along the minus strand of NC_077230.1, from coordinate 378,463,616 downwards.
AAGGACTGGCTTCTTTCTCTGTCTCTTTGTACCCCCATCCAGCCACGATTGGCTGGGCAAAGTAGGGGCTTAATAAGTCCTCAGCGATTCTCTCTCTCTCCTATCCTTAGCCTGGCATCACAGGATATGGGATCAAAGAACTCAGTCAGTTTTCATCTCAGTTTGAGTCAGGTAAAATGCGACAAGTTAATCCAGTAGAGGGTGTGTGTGTGTGTGTGTGTGTGTGTGTGTGTGTGTGTGTGTGTGTGCGCAGAACCCAACCCCAAATCCACTGCATTCCAAAGGCACAATTTGCATACTGGCCTCCTAAATTAGGGGTGCTGTGGGTAGCTGCTGGGACTGGACTCAGTGATTTTAGATAAGCATTCTTTTTCTTGAGTTTTAATGCCTGTGGGGCTGAATCCTGTGACCTGCTCCTCCCATCCAATTTGGGCCCAGGCTTCCCAGAGGGCACTCCCCAACCCTCCACTGGAACAGGAGTGCTCAGCTTGGACAAGAGGGGAAAGGCAGCACAGGGTTTTGTCTCCCCTGTCAGACTGGGGGCTACCCAAACGCTTACAACCTAGGTATATACCATCAGCAACTTACTTCCTCATCCTCACTCACCTCCCCCTTATTCAGTCAGCAACCAAGCCCTGTCATTACTACCTTTGGTTTCCTTGCTGTTGTTCAGACTCTTCATGACCCCATTTTGGTGTTTTCTTGGCAAAGACGCTGGAAGGGTTCACCATTTCCTTCTCCAGCTCATTTTACAGATAAGGAAACTAAGGCAAATAGTATTAAGCGATTTTGCAGAGGGTAACACAGCTAGAAGTGTCTGAGGCCGCATTTGAACCCAGGATCTCCCAACTCCAGGGCTGGCTCTCAATCCACTGTGATACCTCCCTGTCCCTACTCTGTGTATGGTCAATAGCTGTCCCTCACACCTAGAACACTCCCTCCCCATCTTCTCTTGTGCTTACAGGCTTCCTTCAAGTCTCTGCTAGTGTCTTCCATCTTGGGATCATCTCCAACTGATGCTGCATGAATCTGCTTTGTGCAGTTGTTTGCATGCATGCTGCCTCTCTCGCTGGACTATGAGCTCCCTGAGGCGCTGGCCCAGGTTTTTGCCTTTTTCTGGTATCCCCAGTTCTTTGCATGCAGCAGATACGTCATCAGTTTTAGTTGCCTGACTATATAGGTGACAGAGAGACTGGATCTGCTTCCTTTCCAGAACAGTGCCCGGGCTGTGTGGCCACCAGCACAGAATTGCAGGCTGGGAAAGGCTATCCTGGACCAACCTCCCTTGGGCCTTCCCTTGAAGACCTCTAGTGAGGGGGCCCTGCTCCTTCCTAAGGGAGCCCATTCTACTTCTGGAAAGCCAAGAAGCTCTGTGTGACTTCAGCCCACATCTGACCCTCTGCACCTTCCACCCATCACCTACGATTTGTCAGGCACTGCAGCAGGAGGTAGGGATTCAGAGTTTGCATTCTATGGTGGGCATGTGGGGGGGTGGCAGAGGACGACATGCACACCTTAACCAATCTACCTATCAACAGGCATTTATGAAGGTCCTACTATGTGCCAAGAACTGGGCTGAAGACATAAGGACGAAAGAGACATAATCCATGCCCTTCACAAGATCAGTGTATTCAAAATAGATAATGAATAAATATAAAACATCCACCCATTGCTTCTACATCTGCCCTTTGGGGACAAACAAAACAAGTCAAATCTCTCTTCTATTTCACGGTCCTTCAAATACTTGAAGAGAGCTATTATGGGAACCTTCTGTTCTTCAGACTAAATACCCTTGGTGCTTTCAGGTTCAGGCTCATTTCGTCTAAACCCAAGACCCATCGCCATGTTGGTTGCCTGTCCTTGGACCTGCCCCAGATTATCAATGTGGCCACTCATAATACTCCAGCTGGGTATCTCAGTGGGCAGAGCACTGGGTCTGGAATCAGGAAGATGGCTAGTCCTAGATACTACCTAGCTGTAGGACCCTGGGCAAGTCACTTAAGCTCTGTTTGCCTTGCTTTCCTCAATTGTAAAAAAAAAAAGAGATAATAATAGCACCGTACCTCCCAGGGTTGTTGTGAGAATCAAATGTGATAATATTTGTAAAGTGCTTAGCCCTGGCAAATAGCAGGCATTATATAAATACAAGCCATTATTATTTTTGTTGTTATTAGGTTTGGTCTGTCTAGGGCAAGGCACAGTAGAACACCTTATTTGTCCCTGAAAGTGATGGTTCATGTAATATAGCCTAAGATCCCATAAACTTTTGTTTTGGTTGCCATACCACAGCTATAGATTTATATGGAGCTTGTGGTTCACTGAAACCCCCAGATCTTTTTCATACACACTGCTACCTAGACACATTTCCTTCATCTTGAACTCAGGAAGTCGATGGTTTTAATTTGAGTGTGAAGCTTTATATTTATTCTTATTAAATTTCATCTTTTGAGATTTGGTCCAAGGTCAAGGACTTTTGGGGTTCCATCCCTTCCATTGGGTCCATTATCCATCCTGCCCAGCTATGATTTAATGATCAAGGCACCCATGTCTTTGTAGCCAGCCCACATGATTGATTAAAGGGTTAAGCAGTAAACATAGGGCCAAACACAGATCTCAAAGGCTTCCATTAGAAACTTTCTTCTCAGATGACCCTAAATTACTGGTAACCAGGCCTCCCTTTGGTTCTGATCATTCAAGTACTTAGTTCCATGTCCTGTGAAATTGGAATGGCACATTTCATAAATTTGACCCTAAAATGCAGCATTCTTGCCCAATAAGGTGGGCTGAGAGGTCATAAGGACCAGGCCACGGAGGGAGCAATGAGAAGCCACAAGATCATGAGGGATGGGCTACACATGTGGTGCTGAGAGTCCACTAGGAAGGAACCAGGAAGACCTCCCAGGGAGTTGGATTTAAACTGGCAACAGCAGAGATGGTGAGCGGACAAAAGAAGGCGTTTCCTCACTATGAAAATATGGCCAATGAAGTAAAAGCATTTGCATGGGACAATTTGATTCAGAGGCACAGAGCTGGGAAAGACCACCTCCTAAGAGCCAGAATGATCAGGAACTGGGGCAGGGCAGGACTGACCTTGAGGAGGGTTTGTTCCTTCTCTCTGCCTAAGTTTCCCAGAGATTCCTAGATGTATAGTGCTGGCCCTTCCCTATTTTCCCCTCTATTCCCATCTCAGTCTCAGAGCCTCAGTCTGGGAGCCATCTCAGTCAAAGGAGTCTTTGGACCCTGCTTTCAGGCTGGGGTCCAGAGAAGGTCTGAAAGCCCCTTTTCCATCCTTTCACTGAACCCTGGCACTTATCCCAGAAGCCAAAGTTCTCAGAGATTACAGCCAACTCGAAATTCCCAACTTTTTTTTCTCTGAAGCAACTAGCCCTTTAAACTTAGGCTCATTAGATGTTAAAACTGAAAAGACCCTTGGAACATAGGTTAAAGCTGGAAGGGGCCTTAGAACATAGGAATGTCAGAGCTAGGAAGGTCCTTAAAATACAAAATGTCAGAGCTTGGCGAGACCTTAAAAACCAGGATGTCAGGGCTTGAAGAGACCTTAGAATACAGGATGTCAGATCTGGGAGGGCCCTTAGAACAATGAATTTTAGAGCTGGAAGGGGCCTTAGAAGAGAGTGTCAGAACTGGGAGGACCCTTAGAACAACAACAAAAAAATCTCTTAGGACAGAGAAAGGAAGAGACTTTAGGAGGCAGAATGTTACAGATGATAAGGACCATAGAAAATAGGTCAGATATAGAATGTTAGAACTGGAAAGGCCCTTAAACCCTAGAATGTCAGGGCTGGAAGAGAACTCTAAACTCAGAATATTAAAATCATCTAATCTCATTGCTTCGTTTTACAGAGAAGGAAACTAAGACTCAAAGACTGGCTGGAGGTCGCCCAATGACAGAGCAGAGAATAGATCCCAGCTTCCTGTGGCCAGTCCACTGCACCCAACATCTTGCTGACATCATGGTCCATTGGGCTTAAGTCCTTTGCTGGCACTCTCACTTCCTCAATTAATTCTCACTCTCCCCGGCCTCTCAGCCCCTGGGAAAAAGCCTTATGAATCCAGACACTAAATTATCCCCATTTCCCAGACCCATACAAACACGGGGAGGTTGCTGAGTTGCTGAGCCATAACTGCTGCCTATTTGCAGTATGGGGTGGGGATGAACAGGGAGCAGGATGGGGAAGCTGGATGCCTTCCCAGGTGCCCCTGAGCCAGGCTCTTCACTGGGCAACTTCCTTATTTGGTTTGACATGCTGTGACTTGCCATGAGGTCAGACACCCCCATATTCCAATGTAAGAACAAGGACCCAACAGACTGGGCTTTCTGATCATTTGGCTCTTTTGTATTATCTAGCAATCTTTTCCCTCCCTCTCCAAAAGAAGGGTGAAAAGTTGACCTTTTTAAAGCCTAAATGAACATCTCTCCCCAGCCTGCTCTTGGCCTCTGCTACCAAGGGCCCCCTGCCAGTGGGCTCCATTTGGAGCTCAGGGAAGGAGAGCTTATTTTGACATTGGCTTGAGTTAGAAAGAAGAGAGTAAATCTGCTACTGTCCACCCTCTATCTCCTTCCTGATCACTATGGCCCCCACAAAAAGTTATGTGATCACTCTCAAGCAAAACAGAAATGAATGTTGGATTATCTGTGATTCTGGATTATCTGGGCCATTGTTCCTCCTCCGCTAGGATGGATCATGAGTTGACTGGGTGGAATGGTAGGTTTTGGGTTTTGGTTTTTTCACCTCATAGGCATTAGGGAATCTGGGAAGAATAGGTGGGGGCAGTGAGAGCTTGGAAGGGGAGTCTGGGAGGGCATAACTGAGACTTAAGAGCACCAAATCACTCCTAGGTCAACTGGTCCCGTGGTTGTCTTAGATCTTCTAGAGGGGGAAAAAAACCCCCAAATACCAAACACCCGGAAAGCAAACTTGAGGATATAGAATAGGGGTTGGGAGCAAGGCCAGGTTGGAGTCTCTTGGCTCACCTTTGGTCCAGATCCAGAAAGGTATCTTTTGAAATGTTTTTTTAGTTTTTTAAAGCCCCACCAGGAAGGCACTTGGAACTTTTTAACAGCTGGATGTGCCTATTGTCTGGCCTTGAATAACTAGACAATCTATTTGTCCATATTTTTCTCTCTGTCTCTTTCACACACATACACTCACACACACGTACACAACAGAGCTACTGGACATGCCTATTGGGTGGCTGTCTTTTGTCGTGGTATAGGATTCCTTGGGCCCTGACACCATATTCTGAAAGCTCTAGGGTCATTATGTCGACGCTAGATTTGTATTTTATTTTATAGAATGGGTTTTGCTCCCTTTTTGGTTTATTTTATTTAAAAAACAAACTAACCATAAACTCAGAATAAAAAGCAAGGGGAAGGGGGAGGATATCATGATACCCTTGCTCCCCAAACTTCAGCTTATGATATCAGTTAAACAGAGAACTTGAAAGACCTTCAGGAACACTGAGAGACAGTGGGGCATTGCTCATGCTGTCTATCCTCAGCTGTCTGACCTTGGGTGGAGGGGGCTGGGCACTCGAGGCCTGAAAACCTGCCTCGTCCAGTTCTCCCCAGCCTGGGCCTTCCCATGATGCTCCTTTGCTGGGATGGCTATCCGGAGTGTGGGAATGACAGCCGTCTTTAGGGCAAGCCCATGAGAGGGCTGAGTTTGGGGTTCCTGCTCCCTATCTGCAGCACTTGGCCTAGATCCTCATCGCTGAGCCTTCATCCCTAGGGCTCACCCTCCATCCTTACCACTGAGCCCTCCTTTCCAGGACTTACCGTAGGTCCCCCTGCCACTCTATGTCCTGAGCACTGAACCTCCTATCTCCTACCCCATCACCAGCATTTTGTATGAAATCATGACTATTTGGCTCAACGGACTTTCGTGGAGCCAAAAGAGTTTCCAGGAAATCATTACTTTTACTGGGAAAGCTCTTAGCCGCTACATCCCACTCCTGTTGAGCCCATGGGCACATGGGCTCAGAATGACCTTTACTTCAGACTTTGACTTATCATGCAAATGAAGACTGGGGACCCCTTCAGGTACTGGGGTTCCCTAGAGAGATTAGGGGGGAGAACCCGTGTCTGAACTAGCCAAGGCTGGCCCCCAATCTTAGTGGGAAAGTCATCTTGCCCAACTTCTCTTCTTCACCAAAGATCTCCCCTAAGACCCCCCTCCCCTTCCCCTAGCTGGTTGGGCCCCTTGTCTCCCCAAGAATGTCCAAGGACTCCAGCCACTGCTCTTGGCTCCCAACAAGGAGAGGCTAAGAAGACCCGGGTTCCTCCCTCCCCCAAATGCTCTCTGGGATGACTTGCCCCCCTCCATTCTTCTTTCCTCAGACCTCTCCCCTCCCCATTCCCCTGCCCCACCCCCAACTCACCCTGTTAGAAAACCTCATTGTCCAGTTGGCACTTCAGTTGGCACTACAGGGAGGTGACGGTGAAAGTGTCCTCAGGGTGGGGCTCCCCCATAGGCCCCAGGAAGCCGCTCTTCGGGGCACCCCCCAGGCCAGGGTGGCCCTGCGGCACAAAGCTGGGGTACCTGTATGTGTCCTGCAACTGCAGCATGGAGTCCCTCGGCACAGGCGACAGGGTCAAGTCACTTAGGAGCGGGCAGCCGTAGCCACCTCGGGGGGGACCCGGGGGCCGCACCATCTCCAGGGGCTCCTTGTCCCCTTTGGGCGTGGCTGGGGGGCTGGTGAGGTGCGGGGCATTGAGGCACGAGGCCTCCGTCCTGCCCAGGAAGTCAGCCAGCAGCCCCGACCCAGCCTTGCCCTCGTAGGGTGGGCTGCGTGCTGCGGAGCCCGGCGGGTACCAATAGCTGGCACCTTTGCAGCTGGGCGAGTCGTAGTGGGTCTGGCCGAGGGGCAGGTCCCGGCAGCTCAGGTGGGGGGCATGGCCGAGGCCGGTGCCCTGAAGGCCATGTTTAAGTGGCTCGCAGGCAGGCAGCTTGGCCGGCCGCAGGTCCTCTTTGAAGGCCAGTGTTGGCGAGCAGTTGGGGGAATAGGCCTTCTGGAGGCCCGAATCGAACACTGTCTGTGGGCCCGGCGTGCCCAGGGGGTGGCCGAGGCCGGGGAAATGTTTGCTGTCCAAGTCCGGGGGAGGGCCCAGGCTGGGCGAGTCGCAGTGGAACCCTTGGCCGAAGGTGCCGTCCGATGGTGTGGACGGATTCATGGAGTAGGGCCCGATGTAGTCACACTGATCCCTCTCCCCCACCCCGAAGGCCCGAGACTGCGAGGGCAAAGGCGACATGCTACTGTCCCCGCTATAGTAGTCCAGGCCCAGGTCTGGGCTGTCCTGGAACAGGGGGTTGACCGGCTGCGGCTTGGGGATGAACTTGGCCTTCGCCCCGCCCCCCCGCTCCTTCTTCCCCGAGCAGGCCCCACCCCCCCGGGCCCCCCGGGGCTGCCTGGGTCCGGTGCTCCGCTTGGAGGGATAGGCAGAGGAGGCCGTGGCCGGCGACGAAGACGACGAAGAGGAGAAACCCAAGTGGGAGGCCTCGAACAAGTCCACCTTCTTCCGCCGGCCCCGGCCAGGCTTGGAGCTACTCTGGAAAAGGACGGTCTGGTTCCAGTTGTAGCCGGGGGCCGACGACGCCTCGTTCCAGTCCATCATCAGCTTCTCCAGGCTCGACAGGCTGGACTGGCCTTCGCTGGAGGAGGCCTCGCTGTTGGCCCGCCGGTAGCCCCCCGTGGGCTGGTTGAACTGGGTGCTGTCGGAGGACGACTCGGAGAAGGTCTCCGACACGGCCGTCTGCTGCTTGGCCTTCTGCGGGGTGTAGTTGGAGATGTCCAGGATCACGTTGGGCTCGTTGATGTGACAGTCGAAGCCGGGGTTATAGAGCTGGCTGAAGGCCTCCGAGGTCCAGTCCAGGCCTCCGTAGCCCTGCCGGAAAGGCCACTGAGGTGCTCCCGCGAACTGCCGACAATTCTCGGGGGAGGGCTGGAAGGAGGGGGCGGCGGTGGCGGCGGTGCTCTTGGGCACCATGTACCCCCCGGGGGAGACGGTGCTGGCGCGGCTGTCGCAGCGCAGGGGCGTGGGGGCCGAGCCAGAGAAAGGGGCCGCCTCGGAGCTGTTAAAGAAGGAGGCTTTGCCCAAGGGCAGGCAGGGGCCTGCTGTGGGCTGGGCATAGCCAGCACTGTGGGCGCTACTGGGCGAGGCGGGGAGGCTGCTGCCGCTGCCATAGGCAAAGCTGCAGTCCTTGCTGTTGGCACAGTCTTGCCCCGAAAAGGGCTTCCCTGGTGGGAACACGCCCTGGCCCGCCGCATAACCGCTATACTGGGGGTAGGTCCCCGCTGGTGGGTGGGCAGTGGGCGAGCGAGCCACGGCCGAGGGCGGTGCCAACTTCGGAAAGGCCTCGGTGGCCCGACAGTCCGATGCGGCCGGGGTCACCCCGTAGCCCGCCGCCCTCCCTGGAGGAAAAGCCTGGCGGGCGGGCAGGACCGGCTGGAAGGACGGTTCTGTCCCGGTGCCACCCCCACCGACGGCTGGGTTGGCCTTGGCCCCCCGGTTGGAGAAGGCGGCCAGGCCCCTGCCCTGAGCAGGCAGGGTGCTGGTGGGGGGCCCCGTGTAGGTGCCCGATGACTTGCGTGACTCGGGCCGGGAAGCGGAAAGGGCAAAGTCCAGCAGATCCGAGGAGTCATCTGAGTCCAGCAGGGAACGGAAATAGCCCGTGAAGAGGCTGTGGCGCTCCTGGCTGAGCTCTGCCTGGGCTGAGGGCGTACCCGTCCCGTAGTACCCACCCCGGCCAGAGGCACCGCTCTCTAGGCCAGATGACGGGAAGGCCCGGGCCTCGGCCCCCTGGTAGCTACAGTTTCGCCCGGCCTGGCTCCCGGGGTGTCCGTGGTGGGGAGCCCAGGCGTTGCCCTTCTCCCCAGTCCACTCAGCGCCCCCGTCCCCAAAGCTCTGACCCCCAGGGGTCTGTTCTGGGAACAGCGTCCCGTTCTTCCGTGCTCGCCTTTTCCGTTTGGGCTTCCCTCCCGCATCCACTTCTACCCGGCCCCTCTTGCGGGGGTGACCCAGCTCAGGATGGCCCATGCCCGCTACCCCGGCTGCTGCCACCACCTTCTTTTTCTTCCCAATGCCCTCGAAGAAATCGCTGAAGGAGCAGCGGGCAGCCTTGGCGGCGTGGCCGCCACCCCGCCCGCCAAAGCCCCCCGCCTTCCCACCCCGCCGGCGGAAGCCCTGGACACGGTGCAAAAAGTGGGAGATGCTCTGGGTGTCGGGAGCCTGGTGCACGGACTCCGGTTCGCTCGGGGTCCAGCAGCGGGGCGGGGAGCAGCGGCCCGCACACTGGCTCTGGCGGTTCAAGAAGGCCAGCTTGGCCAGCACGTCCGAGTAATCGGCCTTGCTGTCGTTGGCGTCGGCCGCGTAGGAGGGCTGCGGGGAGGCCAGTTTCTGCTTCCGCCGCCGCCGCTTCTTCACCTCGGGGGTGGGCTCCTTGGGCTTGCCGGGGCCCAGCAGCAGGTTCTTGGGGGGGCGGCCCCTCTTGCGCTTCAGAATGATGGGCATCTCGCCAGGCGGGAACACCACGACCACGTTGCGTCCGTTGTTCTTCATCTTCAGGAGGGGGGTGGGCTCGGCCGACACCCGGACCCCCAGCTCCTTGCCCTCCACGTTCAGGCTGCTACTCAGGGAGGACACTTTGTACGTGGTCTTGTTCCGGCGCCCGAGGGATACGGGGATCTTGGCCATCTTCACCACCATCCGCCGAACGCCCCGGCACTTGCCCTTCCGGGTGGGCACGAGGGGTCGAGGGGCCCCGGTGTCCGGCTCCGGGGTAGGGACTGGGACAACAGCTGGTGGGGGTGGCACGGGTTCTGCCAAGGCGGCCGCCAGGCCCACAGGCATGGGCAGGGGCAGCAGGCGACCTTCGGGGCAGGCATCTGCCTTCCTGCCCCGGCCCGCCTTGCGGCGGCGGCACAAAATCTTTGGCTTATCAGTCCGCCGCAGGGCGTACTTGGGGTGACCCTCGGTCCCCAGCGGCCCTCGGGGAGGGCACAGGTCCAGCCGCAGGGGCTCGGGCAGCGGGCAGCTGGCCATCGGCGGTTGTGACTCTAGGTGGTGGCTGGGGGCCTCGAGCAGCTTGGGCAGGGGGTCGAGGCTCTGGGGGTCAAGCAGCTGGGTCTCGAGGGCATCGGGCAATGTCTCCAGGGCCTGGAGGGCCAGGCCCGGCAGGCCCAGGGGGTCGGCCAGCGGTTGGAGCGGTGGTAACTCCAGCGTTTCCCCAAGAGGCTCTAGCACCTGGGGATCCAGGAAGCGGGGCTGCTGGTCCAGGAGCTGGGGCTCGGGTTCGGGGGACGGAGGCTCCAGGGCCTGGGCCTCGAGGAGCTGAGCCTCAGGGCAGGCGAGGGAGGCCAGCTCGCTGAGGATGTCGGCATCGGCCAGCTCAGAGTAGTCGGGAGCGTCAGGCTCCGGTTCCTGGGGGAGGCCGGTAGCGGCTCCGGGGCTCGTTCCCTGGCCGGGCTCGGGGCTCCCCCTCTGCTCAGGCTCTGCCTCATAGAGGGCTCGCCCGGGTCTCTCAGCCTTGCCATGTGGGGTATTCCGCTCCTCGGGACTTCGGATGCTGTTGGCCAGGCTGGGTGAGGAGAAGAAACTATATTGAAGATCGCCGGGGGGAGGAGCTGGGGGCCGGCTCAGCCGCAGGCCCCCGCAGTCCAGGTGGACCCCGCTGTGCTGCAGGTCCTGGGACAGTCGCGTCAGGTCCTTCATGATGTCGATAAGCTGCACCACTGGGTGCAGGTTCACCCGCCCGTTGCCCCAGCGGCGCTTGGAGCCCCCCCCGCCGGGCACAGGGCAGCGGGCGTGAGGGAAAGGCCGGGGGGGCACCGGGGGGCGGGGGGGCAGCAGGTCGTCCCCCTTGGAGAGGAGCGGTGGGCGCCGAGTACCGGGGTCCCCTCGGGGTGGTGGATGGGGATCCTCGGGGAAGGTTCGGGAGAAGGCCTTGTTGGGCGGGCAGGCAGGGGACCGAGCAGGGAGCAGGGGCCGGGGGCTGGGGGAGCCGCCGGGGTAGTACTTGGGCTCCCGGAGGTAGTCGGGCGAGCTGCACACGGCACTGGAGGTCACCACCAGGCCCTGGGGCTTCACACGCATCCTGAAGTTGTCCTCCGAGGGCCACCGGGCGGGGCCGGGACTGACATGGGGGTCAGGAAAGCCGAGACACAGACCTGCGAGAGACAGGGCGAGGGCCGGGGGGGAAGGGGTCACCGCGGGCACGTCCGGGGCGAATCCTCCCGTCCCCCTCCTTCGGCCCTCAACATCCATCCCAGGACCCTAGACCTCGGCACCCTATCAGCCCCCCCTCTTCAGACCCCCAACCCAGAGACTGTTCACAGGCTCAGAACTGGAAGGAGCCTTTAGATAGGTCAGCAAGTCCAAATGCCCCATTTTGCAGATGAGGAGACTGAGTTCAGAGCTTCAGAGACTGGCCCAGGGTCACCGAGCTAGTAAATGTCTGAGGTGGGATTCGAACCCAGATTTTCCCGACTCCGGGTCCAGCAAGTACTCTCTCTCCTATGAAGTGCCCCATCCCTGGTACTTAATCCTCCCCAGTCTAGAATCTGGCTTCTCCAGATCACCCTAAGACCCTGGAGGAAGAGCAGAGAAGTTGGAGTTCACAGCACCGCCCCCTCCTCCCAATCCTTCCCCCAGGTACCTCCCCAGGTACCCCAAACCCCAGGCCTCAGGCGCTCAGCCCCGCACCGAGGGCTGGGATCCACTACCTGCCCCTCCCTTGCTCAGGTCTGGGTAGTGGCCCTGGAGGAGAAAAAAACTCACCCTCTGTGCTGCTGGGGCTCTGACAATGGAATTTTCTGTTAGAGAAAGAAGAAAGAAAGAAAAACACCCTGAGTTCCCCGGTGGCGCCCCCACCCCCACCGAGCATCGGAGGCTCCTCCAGTCCCCACCCCCCCACCCCCCAGGTTCCCGGTTCCCCATCTCCCCCTCCCCCCAGATGTCCAACTGACCTGAAAGAGCGATTATGCCCTGGAGTGAAGAGATCCGAGAGAGAGTGATGGATTCTCTGGGTGTGAGTGGTGTGTCTTGCCACCTCAGAGGGGAAGCTCCTGGCGAGGGCCCCAGGCCAGGGGGAATGGCCAGCACCTAGCGGAGCAGGAGACCTCAGCATGGGAGGATCTCAAAGGACCTTTTCATCCCCCCTCCCCCAGGGGAAGCAGGTATTTCACGGCACCTCCTCGTGCCAGGCAGGACTCACCTATCGGGGCTAATGAGGGACGGAGGGGGCCAGGGGACGTGGATCCTGCAAACCCCACCACACTCCAAGCGCTTCCCTTTGTTTGTGTCTCAGACCTCCCTCCCTGGCCCTCCCCACCGCAATATCCCCCTCCTAGGGAGGCTGCTGCCAAATCGCAGAATCAGGCAGGAGCTTTTCTGCCCTGACTTAGAGATGTCATCCCTCTTTCTAGCCCCATCTCTGGCTAACAAAAGGCCCAGACCTAGATAATGGAGAGGAAGGAGGTGAAGGAGGCCAGGATGAGAGCTGGCCGGTGGGAGAATGGCTGGGGGTGGGGGTAGGAGGGTGGCACTTGGCCCACGCTATGGATGTGCTCAGTCGGAGGGAATTCCAAGCATGGAGAGGAGCCTCCTGCTTGCTCGGCTCTGCCTCTGATCCCAGCCCCACTCCCGGCTCCCAGCCCAGTGCTTGGCCCTGACACAGACCCCAAATCCCTGCTCCTGGCCCTCAGTCTTCCATCCCCTCCCCCCCAGCCCCAGTGCCTTTGGAACAATGAGGGAAGGGAAGGGAAGAGAAAGGAAGGGAAAGGAAAGGAAGGAAAAGGAGGGGAAGGGAAGGGAAGGGAAGGGAAGGGAAGGGAAGGGAAGGGAAGGGAAGGGAAGGGAAGGGAAGGGAAGGGAAGGGAAGGGAAGGGAAGGCAAGGGAAGGGAAGGGAAGGCAAGGGAAGGCAAGGGAAGGGAAGGCAAGGGAAGGCAAGGGAAGGCAAGGGAAGGGAAGGGAAGGCAAGGGAAGGGAAGGGAAGGCAAGGGAAGGCAAGGGAAGGCAAGGGAAGGCAAGGGAAGGCAAGGGAAGGCAAGGGAAGGCAAGGGAAGGCAAGGGGAAGGGAGAAGAAAACCTCCCAG